>NW_027621920.1:0-161650 GCF_965140285.1 Lepidochelys kempii
AGCTCTAATGCAACTGGTCTGACAGTAAGGATTGCTCATTGGATGAGTAGTTCCGCTAATCAGTACACGAACACTAGAACTGTCTGGAAAATACATTTGAACATTAAATCAAAATATCAAAGAGGTGTTTGTTTTGTTGTTTTTTCTGAAATGAACAATTTTTTCATTTTTCAAAATTTTGCATTACCTGTCTTTTAATTTTGAAAGTTGGGATTTTACAAAATGAATATTTTCACTTTTGAAAATGCTACCATGTGATTAAGCTGAGGGCTCAAAATTGGCAAAGCAGAAAGAATCGTGATATTATGGTGATGAGTAAGAAGCAACATAGAATAGAACCCAAAAAACAATACATAATAAGATTCCCTCCCTCCCCAAATAAAAGGCTAAGTTGCAAATTTTGTAATAATGCAAAAATCTCAAGAAAATCCAAACATTTTCACACAAAAAATCTGTTTTTCAAAACTGGCCAAATTTCCTCAAAATACTTTTCGAATTAAAACTTTTGTTCAGCTCTAATTAACACCTGTAATTGCATATATCAATGAATGTTACCTGGTTCTTAGTACTGTAATTTCTGAACTGACCATCATAGATAAATGGAAGTCAGGTCACAAGGAGTAAGAACATGTGTCAAACCATGTCCTGAAATATCACATTGTCCACAATGGATAAAAGGCTCCAAGAAAGCTGATTCCTAACCAGTAACCGTGTTCTGTGACAATATTGGTGAAAGAAACAGAGTCAGAGGAATGGAGGGAGCTCCGGTTCTCTGGATGAGTGTTGATCATGGGGTTCACAGCATCCAGCAAGGCTTAACCTAAACCCAAAATGACAGGTATGTCCTACACCAGCTAAATTTAGAGTTTTAGGCCAGAAGGGACCAAGAGATCACCCAGTCAGACCTCCTCTATATCACAGGCTAGCAACTCACTCAGCACCTGCACACCAAGGCCAACACCTAAAATTAGACCAAACTATTGCAGCCCACAGGAGACTAGACTCTTACAGGCCACAGCCACAGACCCCACTCAGCCTGTGTGGAACAAAGCATGGGGGCAAAAACTAGATCAGACTCATCATACTTCCCCTGAGGGGGTGCTAGCCTCTGCCACCATGAAACACCTCTGTGGTCTGGTGTCTAAACAGGATCTCCTTAAAGCACAACAGCCATGTTCTCCTATTTTCTGCTGCAGGATTAATGGAAAGCAATTCTTTCCTGTGTTAGCCACAGGATCTGGAATGCATTAAAGACAATTTTTTATTTCAGAAGCTGGTGAAAGCTACTAGGGGAGAGGCTGTTCTAGATCTGATTTTGACAAATAGGGAGAAACTGGTTGAGAATTTGAAAGTGGAAGGCAGCTTGGGGGAAAGTGATCATGAAATGAGAGAGTTCATGATTCTAAGGAATGGTAGGAGGGAGACCAGCAAAATAAAGACAGTGGGTTTCAAGAAGGCAGACTTTAGCAAACTCAGGGAGTTGGTAGGTAAGATCCCATGGGAAGCAAGTCTAAAAGGAAAAACAACTGAAGACAGTTGACAGTTTTTCAAAGAGACATTATTAAAGGCACAAGAGCAAACTATTCCATTGCATAGGAAAGATGGGAAGAATGGCAAGAGACCACCCTGGCTTAACCAGGAGATCTTGAATGATCTAAAAATCAAGAAAAAGAGTCCTACAAAAAGTGGAAACTAGGTCAAATTACAAAGGATGAATATAAACAAATAACACAAGTATGTAGGGACAAAATTAGAAAGGCCAAGGCACAAAACGAGCTCAAACTAGGTAGAGACATAAAGGGTAACAAGAAAACATTCTACAAATACATTAGAAGTAAGAGGAAGACCAAGGACAGGTAGATCTGTTACTCAATGGGGTGGGGTGGGGGGAATAATAATGAAAAGTGTTGAAATGGTAGAGGTGCTTAATGACTTCTTTCTTTATTTCAGTTTTCACCAAGAACGTTGGTGGTCATTAGATGTCTAACATAGTAAATACCAGTGAAAATGAGGTAGGATCAAAAGAGGCTAAAATGGGAGGGGAGAGTTAAAAATTATTTAAACAAATTAGATGTCTTAAATCACCAGGGCTTATGAAATACATCTTAGAATACTCAAGGAGCTGACTGAGGACATTTCTGAGCGATTAGCTATTATCTTTGAAATGTCATGGAAGTCAGGGCAGATTCCAGAAGACTGGAAAAAGGCAAATACAGTGCCAATCTATAAAAAGGGAAATAAGGGCAACCCAGGGAATTACAGACCAATCAGCTTAACTTTTGTACCCAGAAATATAATGGAGCAAATAATGAAACAATCCATTTGCAAACATCTAGAAGATAATAAGGTGATAAGTAACCGTCAGCATGGAATTGTCAAGAACAGATTGTGTCAAACCAACCTGATAGGTTGCTCTGACAGGGTAAGAAGCCCGGTGGACAGGAGCGAAGCAGTAGACGTGGTCTATCTTGACTTTAATAAAGCTTTTGATACAGTCTCACATGACCTTCTCGTTAACAAACTAGGGAAATGCAACCTAGATGGAGCAACTATAAAGGAGGTGCAAAACTAGTTGGAAAACCGCTCCCAGAGAGTAATTATCAGTGGTTCACAGTCAGGCTGGAAGGACATAACAAGTGGGGTCCTGCAGGGATCAGTTCTGGGTCTGGTTCTGTTCAATATCTTCATCAATTATTTAGATAATGGCTTAGAGAGTACACATGAAGTTTGCAGATGATACTGGGAGGGGTTGCACATGCTTTGGAGGACAGGATTAAAATTTAAAATGATCTTGACTAACTGGAGAAATGTTCTGAAGTAAATAGGATGATATTCAATAAGAACAAATGCAAAGTACTCCTCTTAGGAAGAAACAATCAGTTGCATGCATACAAAATAAGAAATGACTTCCTAGGAAAGAGTACTGTGGAAAAGGATCTGGGGTCATAGTGGACCACAAGCTAAATATGAGTCAACAGTGTAATGCTGTTGCAAAAAAAAGCAACAATCATTCTGAGATATGTTAGCAGAAGTGTTGCAAACAAGACACAAGAAGTAATTCTTCCGCTCTACACTGCGCTGATTAGGCCTCAGCTGGGGTATTGTGTCCAGTTCTGGGCACCACATTTCAGGAAGTATTTGGACAAATTGGACAGAATCCAGAGAAGAGCGACAAAAATGATTAAAGGTCTAGAAAACATGTGCTATGAGGGAAGATTAAAAGAACTGGGTTTGCTTAGTCTGGAAAAGAGAAGATTTGGGAGGGGGAGGGAACTTGATAACAGTTTTCAAGTGCATAAAAGGTTGTTACAAGGAGGAGGGAGAAAAATTGTTCTTAACCTCTGAAGCTAGCACAAGAAGCAATGGGCTTAAATTGCAGCAGGGGAGGTTTAGGTTGGACATTAGGAAAAACTTCCTAACTGTGAGGGTGGTTAAGCGGTGGAATAAATTGCCTAGGGAGGTTGTGGAAACTCCATCATTGGAGATTTTTAAGAGCAGGTTAGACAAACACCTGCCAGGGATGTTCTAGATGGTGCTTGGTCCTGCCATGAGTGCCCAGGACTGAACTAGATGACCTCTCGAGGTCCCTTACAGTCCTAGGATTCTATGATCTCCTGTTTTAATTTGATGATTTAATGAGTCGATGAACCAAACCAACATCATTATTTGTTAATCCACTGACCTACAGAATCAGTCTCAGTTGTGACTTGGATTTGATCATTGTTTTCACAGATTCACAGATTCCAAGGCCAGAAGGGATCATTGTGATCATCTAGTCTGACCTCCTGTGTAACACAGGCCAGAGACCTGCCCTACAATAATTCCTGTTTGAACTAGAGCAGTTTGTTTTTTTTAAATCATCCACTCTTGATTTAAAAATTGTCAGTGATGGAAAATCCACCATGACCCTGGGTAAATGGTTCCAATAGTTAATTACCTTCACTGTTAAGCATGTATGCCTTATTTGTATTGCTTTTGTCTTAATTAGTTTAATGAAGTTACAGTAATTTTAGCCTTCGAACTAAAAATTTAAGCCTAAGAACTGTTTGATAATTCTTTTTAATAAAACCCATAAAACTTGCACAGAACTGGTTTATTCTTTCAAATTGCAACACGGATCCAGAATCAGGCGGAATCCAGCAAATTAGTTGAGTTACCTGAGCGTTGCTTGGCCCTCTCCTTAAATTAGAGCCTTTTCCCTTCACGGTGTTTATATAAAACCCTCTCTCTCTTGTTCTTCTTTGTTCCTACTGTTGAACAATACCGGGACACTTGGAAGAGTCTGTCCAGGGGAGGTAACGGTAGGGTTACCATACGTCCAGGTAGGTATGCCTCTTTTTTGCTCCTCTGCCCTCTGTCCCAGACAGTGCAGCTCAGAAGGAGCCGCACCTGCTCCGCTTTCCATTTGGTTCCCCCCCTGCATCTGCAGCTGATTGGTTCCTCAGAGCTGCCGGATCCCCACCCCACCCAGGCTACGGCTCTCAGCCCTGGGGCGGGGGAGAGGCCCGCCGGGAGGCACTGACAGATGATGCTGTGTGCTGGGTCTGTGCCAGCCGCCATGCCACTGTGACGCGGAGCGACACTGCCCCCTCCTCAGGAATGAGGCCCTAGGTATCCCCTACAGCACCCCTACATTCCCCCTCCAGGACACACACAGGCACTCCAGCACCTCCGAGTACCCACAAACCCCTTCTGCAACTCCAGACTGCATCTCCTCCTCCAGCAGGGTCTTCTTTTGGGGAGTCTGACACATGGACACACAGGTACAAGGCCTGTCATGTACCCCTGGGAGATGGCAGCTCCAGGGCTGCTACCAGCAGGTCAGGCTCCAGGACTAGAGCTGGCCTGGCTACAGAGCCTCCGGCTCAGAGAGACACCACAGAGGCGCCGGCCACAAGATCCTTTCACGCTCGGCCCGGCATGGCGGAGGTCGGCTTATATAAGGTCTGTTACACACAGCACCGCCTAGTGGCTGAACTGTATAGTACCCTTCACCATGCCATCACAAGCCCGGAGACTGGACGGGTTCACTCAGAGAGCCCAGAGAGGGGCCAGAGGTGCACGTAACCCTGTAACCAGGACAGGTTCCCTCCCAGATCTGCCCCTTCACCCTGGCCATGTGCTCTAATACCACCTGGCCACAAGCAGCCCCTACCCCCAGGACTGTGCAGCCTCTCCTGGGCACCAGTCCAGTGCAGCCACCCAACCCATCTCCGAGTACAGCTGGACAAACTCTGGAGGGTGGGTGGGTGTGTAATTCCCACCCTTGTATTCCTCCCCACGGTGAATGCTGTGGAAAGGGTCTCGGTAAAGGTTGGACAGCTTTGGTCAAGCCCTTGCATGTTATTATCAGTCCATTACTGGTATTGTTTGTTTACAGCACAGCAGTGCCTGGAGGCCCCAGTCAGGATCGGGGCCCTGCGATGCTAGGAGCTCTACAGACAAAGAGCACAGACAGGTCCCTGCCCCGGAGCACTCAGTCTGACCAGAGAGCTGTATCACGCAGCGGGAATGTTCTGTACTATTTACATGGCCCCTATATGTTGCATTGATACCAGTGGGACACAGAGGACTGTTTGCTCTCAGGGCAGGCTAAGAGACATGGGTATGAATGTTACCTAGCTGAGACTAAATGGGTCATTGGGAAAAGACTGCCTGAGGCAAGCCCCAGTGTGAAGACAATGGCAAAGCCCATCACCAAGACATTGTTGCCTAGCAACCAATGACCCAGAGGAGGTGGATTTCCCCACTTCACAACAGGGAAGCTGAGCAACATCCCCCAGCTCGAGAACAAAGATGGGAAAGGTGTGAGGTGGGGGATCAAAGCTCGTTGCTGGAAGGAGTCGGGCTTTCCCCTGGAGTCTGACCAAGAAGGTCAGACTGAGAGACAGACAGAACTTGAGCAATGGGGTTCACTACAACGTGGCTGGGCCCTGGGCTAGCCAGAATGGACTTGAACGGTGCTTTAACCTTCAGTTCTCTGTGCAACCTAAGGACGTCCTATGCTGAATCCAGTTGATTAATAGACCCGACTGTTGTGACAACATGATGTGAGTGTCACTGCAAATGCTGGCTGAGGTGCATTAATCCCTGAGGAGCGGACAAGTCTCTACCAGGACGTAGTCTATCACAGTAGGACTTGCTGAACAGAAATCCCGCTGTGACCCAGCAGTGCTAAAGGTCCAGTCGAAGGAGGCCGTGAAGCGGTGTTGCTTATCCTGCAGGCCGAGTGGGCCCCTGGGGGGTCTGGTAGACTGACGGGGTTCCTCCTAGAGCCTGTTCCAAAGCTGGGGGTGTAGAACTGATCCCGTGGATCCAGGACAGTTGGATGGGATCAGTGGGATGCTGAATGCACCAGTAGTATTTTGTAATAAGTGACTTGCAGCAGTAAAACAAGGGTAGTCAAAGGAAACAACAAGAAAAGGGCATATAACCTAGGCCCTCGTTCGGCGCTGGTTAGGCCACCTCCCTAGGAAGAGCATGACAAACCCTGTCCAGGGAGAGGGCTAAGCCTTCTGGAGACAGATGAAAGGGCCAAGAAACAGGTTCCAGACCCAGGTGGGTTTTCCAGTGAGGCCTGAGAGCAACAGAGGCGGCAGCAGGATGCCCCCAAGAGCCAGTTCCCCTCCCAGCAGGGTGCCCTCGTGATTCAGGTCCCCTTTGATAGATTAGAAGAGGTGGGAGCTGCAGCTGAAGGCGAAGGAGCTGGCAGAACATGAGGAGAAGCAGGAAAAGCATGAACTACAGCCAGAGAAGTGGAGGGGCAAGAGGACCCACAGAGGGGAAAGTGGGGTAAGACCCTGGGATGCCAAGTCCACAGGGAGCCTAGACCCTAAATGGTTGCTCCAGATGAGGAGGGGGGATATGGATGCCTACCTCATAGCCTTTGAGAAGGCATGTGATTTGAACCTGGTTGATCCTGCAGACAACTCTGCAGTCTCACTCCCTTCCTTGGCCCTAAAGGTACGGAGGCATACAGCCGAATGGATGGAGCTGATAGTGGTGGCTATGAACGGTTCAAAAAGGCTTTACTGATTAAGTATGACTTGGCACCTGGGGTTATAGGAAAAGGTCTTGGGGTGTGCAGAAGACCCCGGGTGTGACATATATAGAAGCCACCATTCTGAGGGGAGAGTATCTCCACAAATGAGGTAAGGGTGCAGGTGTCACTACCCTGGAGGATTTGTATAATCGGGCTGGTTTGGAACAACTCTATGAGCTCTGTCCCCACTAGCTTAAAAGATGGTTAGTGGACAAGAAGCCTCAGGCTCTGCATAGTGCAGGCGGGTTGGCAGAAGAGTTTGTGGACGGTCGCTCTGGGTATCGAGAGAGACTCAAAGGGGACTGGGAAAGGGAACCGATGGGGGCACCCCAGAAGTGAGACTCAGATAAACCCAAAGTGGGGGGAGCGGCTGATGCAGGGACACCTCATCCAAGGGCTCTCAGAGACCTGACCTGTAATGTCTGCAGAAAACCAGGGCCTAAGTGGGCGAAATGCTCAATGGGTTAACTCAGTGAGAGCCCAGCCAGAGGGAATGCCACCTCCTTGTGCCTCTGGGGCTGACAGGAAACCTGTAGCTCAACCTCAGAGCGTGAACTACCTGACTGAACATTTGGAGGAAAGCAGACTCCCAGCCAACTCCTCGGGACAGTGACGGAGGGGCTCCCAGACAAGGCACCGGGATACATGTGCTATTATACTCTCTTGGGCTCACACACACAGCTGACCTCTCGTGGGAGCTGAAGGGGTGGATAATGGGAAGACATTCGGGGTGGAAAGATTCTGGGACAGAGAGAACCCTTGTCACACCCTGAGTGGTGCAACCGCATCAAGGGCTGGCCTGAAGGGCTGTGTAACATGCCTCTTGGGGCCGAGGGGAGCTCTCGTGTCAGGACTCCACCCCTGCAGCTCCGGGCTGAGCGCTGCACAGGTCTCCAGGAACCTACACTTCAACCTCCCCACGTCCGGTTCCCACAGCCGTTCCTCCCAGCTCTGCAGCACTCTCCTGCCCCACCAGCCCATGCAAGTCGGCCAAGCCCAGACGTGGCACTCCACCCAGGGAAGCCACTCCAGGAAAATGTCATGCAGAGGTAACTGCCCAATTTCCTCCTCCTCCTCTGCCAGCCATACATCCAGGGCATCACTGGGGGTGTCTCCCAACCCGTCCAAAGCTGTCTGGCTTTGTGACTGCCGTGACACCTGGAGCAGCCTGTTTGTATCAATGACTGTGGGGATCGCACCACTCAGTGGTGTTTCCTGCATGCTGCCTGGCAGCTACCTAAGTTCCCTCTAAGCCGCGCGGCTGTGCAGCAGGCTATCAAGGCCGTGCAGGCGGGGAGAGGTGCCTCTCCCTTGGCCCCGGGCTGCTGCACAGAGAGAGGGCTGGGGGGACTCCTCACTCCCCACTGCAGCCTGTACCTCTCATCCCTGGCTCCACCCCAGAGCCTGCACCCCTAGCAGGAACCCTCACTCCCCGTACCCCAACCCTCTGCACCAGTCCTGAGGGAACTTCCTGCACCCCAAACCCCTCAGCCCCAACCCCACCCCAGAGCCTTCACGCCCAGCACTCCAAACGTCTGCCCCAATCCTGAGCCCCTCCTTATTTGGGCTGCATCCACACAACACAGATACTACCTGAATGCCCCTGAGGATGTCACATGAGCCACAGCTGTGCGCGGGTTCAGAACCACTGAGCTAAACCTTCCAGATCTAGGAATGCATGATACCTGCAGGGAATAAACAGCAGAGCCCTGCTAGACTCTGTAATTTAAAAGAAACACATCAAGAGACTTCCCTGAAGGTCCCATCTCACCCGATGAAGGCCCATTCTCACATTCTTCCCCTCTGCAGATGAATGAATCTGAGAAATCCAGACCCATGTTATTCCTCCTCCTTCACAGCAGAAAAGTCACAAATAAACCGTCACCCCAAGGCCAAGCTCAGGACATTGCATTTCAAACCTCATGGAGACCATTATTGCTCCTGAATGTATCCATTTTATTAAATAACGTGCTATCAAGTAGAAATGAAAAGTGGGACCCTACCCCTATGCTGGATAGACAAACTGGAGGACTGGGCCAAAAGAAATCTGATGATGTTCAACAAGGACCAGTGCAGAGTCCTCCACTTAGGACGGAAGAATCCATGCACCGCTACAGGCTGGGGACTGGGCCAAAAGAAATCTGATGAGGTTCAACAAGGACAAGTGCAGAGTCCTGCACTTAGGACGGAAGAATCCCATGCACCGCTACAGGCTGGGGACTGACTGGCTAAGCAGCAGTTCTGCAGAAAAGGACCTGGGGTTACAGTGGACGAGAAGCTGGACATGAAGGCTAACAGCAAGAGGCTAACGGCCTATTGGGCTGCATTAGTAGGGGCATTGCCAGCAGATCGAGGGAAATGATTCTTCCCCTCTCTTTGGCACTGGTGAGGCCACACCTGGAGTACTGTGTCCAGTTTTGGACCCCCCACTACAGAAAGGATGTGGACAAATTGGAGAGAGTCCAACAGAGGGCAATGAAAATGATTAGGGGGCTGGAGCACATGATTTATAAGGAGAGGCTGAGGGAACTGGGCTTATTTAGTCTGCAGAAGAGAAGAGTGAGGGGGGATTTGAGAGCAGCCTTCAACGACCTGAAGAGGACGGAGCTCGCCTGTTCTCAGTGGTGGCAGAGGACAGAACAAGGAGCAATGGTCTCCAGTTGCAGTGGGGGAGGTCGAGGTTGGATGTTAGGAAACACTAGTTCACTAGGAGGGTGGTGAAGCACTGGGATGGGTTCCCTCGGGAGGTGGTGGAATCTCCCTCCTTCGAGGTGTTTAAGGCCCGGCTTGACCAAGCCCTGGCTGGGATGATTTAGTTGGGCTTGGCCCTCCTTCGAGCAGGGGGTTGGAGTCTAAGTTCCCTCTCAGCCACGCACTCACACACCAGCGATGAAGGGCCACGCAGCAGGGGCCTGGAGATGGGAGGGGAGCCAGCTGGGGAGGAAGGGCTGCCACAGGCCCCTCTCCTGGCCCCGGAGCTCGCTGCTGCCCGTGGGGGGAGAGAGGCCCCTTCCCCCAGAGCTCCCTCTTGCCAGCGCCCGGAAAGGGAGAGAGGCCCCTTCCCCCGGAGCACCGTGCTGCTGCTGGAGAGAGGGCTTGGGGGAGTCCTCTAGCCCGAGCCCCACCGCAGCCTCTTTGGGCCCAGGGCTATTCGATTCTGTGGCCCCCAGGCTCCAGGCTGTGGTGAAAAATGCAGGGTTCAGAGCGCAGGAGGGGCTGCAGGTTGAGGCAGGGGGGTGGGTGCGGAAGGTGGTGAGGGGGCCGATTGGGGGTGCGGGCTCTGGGGCAGGGCTGGGGATCAGGGGTTTGGAATGTGGGAGGGGGCTCAAGGCAGGAGGTTGGGGTGGGGTCTGGGGGGAGATAGGGTGTGGGAGGGGGCTCAGGAAGGAGGTTGTGGTTGGGTGGTCTCTGGGAGGGAGTTAGGGTGCAGGAGGGGGCTCAGGGCAGGAGGTTTGGGTGGGGGTGGAGCTCTGGGAGAGAGTTAGGGTGTGGGAGGGGGTTCAAGGCAGGGGTGTTGGGGTAGGGGTGGGGGTCTGGGAGGGAGTTAGGGTGCGGGAGGGGGCTCAGGGCAGGAGATGGGGGTGGGGGTCTGGGAGGGAGTTAGGGTGTGGGAGGGGGCTCAGGCAGAAGGATGGGGTGGGGGTAGGGTCTGGGAGGGAGTTAGGGTGTGGGGGGGGCTCAGGGCAGGAGGTTGGGGTGGGGGTCTGGGAGAGAGTTAGGGTGCGGGAGGGGGCTCAGGGCAGGAGGTTGGGGTGGGGGTATGGGGTTTGAAAGGAAGTTAGGGTGCAGGAGGGGGCTCAGGGCAGGAGTTTGGGGTGGGGTGGGGTCTGGGAGTGAGTTAGGGTGCGGGAGGGGGCTCAGGGCAGGAGGTTGGGGTGAGAGTGGGGGTCTGGGAGAGAGTTAGGGTGCGGGAGGGGGCTCAGGACAGGAGGTTGGGGTGGGGGTCTGGGAGAGAGTTAGGGTGCGGGAGGGGGCTCAGGGCAGGAGGTTGGGGTGGGGGTCTGGGAGAGAGTTAGGGTGCAGGAGGGGGCTCAGGGCAGGAGGTTGGGGTGGGGTCTGGGGGGAGTTAGGGTGTGGGAAGGGCTCAGGAAGGAGGTTTGGGTGGGGGTGGGGGTTTGAAAGGGAGTTAAGGTGCAGGAGGGGGCTCAGGGCTGGGGCTTGAGGAGCGGGGTGCTTGCCTGGGGCAGCTCCCATTTGGGGGTGCACTGGGGGTGAGGCAGGCTCCTTGCCTGCCCTGGCCCTGCGCTGCTCCTCCCGGAGTGACCCTGCAGCTGCCGGCGCGGCACGGATGTCCCTGGCTGCGGCCCCGGGGGGGGGGGGGAAGGTTGCTCCTTGTGCTGTCCTGCATCTGCCTGCAGGCACCGCCCCCACAGATCCCATTGGCTGCGGTTCCCGGCCAATGGGAGCTGTGGGGGTGGAGCCTGCAGGTCAGGGCAGCGGGTGGGCGGAGCTTCCAGGTGCTCACAGCTCCAGCTCCAGCCCAGCACGGTGGGGGAGGGACAGCCGTGCACGAAGCCGCCTCCCTGCTCCCCGCTAGGAAGGGCTGGACGCAGGGACGTCAGTGGCCGCAGTCCAGGGTCCCGGGCTAAGGGGGCCCCACCAAAAGATCTGCACTTCTGGCAGCCTGGAGATCTTTTTGCGGAGTCCCCCTTAGCCAAGGCTGCAGCCCCTACAGCCTCTGCATTAATCCTGCCCTGTCTGCACCCCAAACTCCTCATCCCCAGCCCAATCCCAGAGCCCGCAGCCCCCACACCTCCCAGCCACTGGGTCTCATGATTTATAAATTTGCTATATGCACAAATCCAAATACTGAAAATTAATTCCCGGGTCCTGCAGACACTTAAACAGACACAGAACTTTACTCATAGAAACAGTCCCATGGTTTAAAGTTCAGTGAGCGTTTGCAGCGTCAGGGACTCCGTGTATTTTTATTAAGAACTTGTCATGTGGTGGCATAAAATCTGTCACTTCAACAGTAAAACAATTTTGTTTTAACAATAAAAAGTTATTTAAACTCTCAGTAATTTACAATAGCAATTTTTTTATACCGGCCAAAGTTTCCAAAAAGTGGAGCCCAAAATTAGGCTCTTCAGCCTGCCTTTAGCCACCTAAGAGAGGGGTTTTCGAGAATGCTCAGGGCACAAGTCCTATTTACTTCAAACTGCAAATCCTGATGGTTGAAGCATTTCAGCTCTTTACTTGTGGAAGTACAGTGTCCTGGCCAGAAATCCTCTCGCTCTTCCATGTCGCTTTTCACTAGTAGATCTCAAAGCTCTTGACCTAGGAGGCGCAGAGCACAGGCTTCTTGATTTTCAATTCTGCGTCTCTATAGTCTCATACTAGGGGATATTAATGAGGCCTTGGGCTTGTCTTTTTCAGCACAGATGAGCATTTTTAGTGTGAAACTTCTTAGTAGAAAAATATCGACATAAAATCCAAAATCTTATTAACACTTAGGAAACGAAAAAAACAAACAAGTAGAAAATATCCACTTTGACAATTTAAGACCATAAAATGGAAGAGAAGAACTAGCAATATGTAGATTAGAAATTTGATGTAAATTTTCAAAAAAAACCTATATTTAAATGTCATAATTTAAATAAAAATTTTAGTTGTGATTTTTAGCCACCCGAAGAAGGGGAGCTCCCAAAGGGTGCTGATGAAAATGTGGTCAGGTAGGAGAAACACCAAAACAAAACCAAGACCTGTTGTTTGAAAACACAAGAACATAAGAACATAAGAATGGCCATACTGGGTCAGTCCAAAGGTCCATCCAGCCCAGTATCCTGTCTACCGACAGTGGCCAATGCCAGGTGCCCCAGAGGGAGCGAATCTAACAGGTAATGATCAAGTGATCTCTCTCCTGCCATCCAGCTCCACTCTCTGACAAACAGAGGATAAGGACACCATTCCTTACCCATCCTGGCTAATAGCCATTAATGGACTTAACCTCCATGAAATTATCCAGTTCTCTTTTAAACCCTGTTATAGTCCTAGCCTTCACAACCTCCTCAGGCAAGGAGTTCCACAGGTTGACTGTGCGCTGAGTGAAGAAGAACTTCCTTTTATTTGTTTTAAACCTGCTGCCCATTAATTTCATTTGGTGCCCCTAGTTCTTATATTATGGGGGTGGCAGATTAAGGTGTTGCTCAGCCCAGCCCACTGAGTCCAAGGACATAGGAGGGGACCAGCATTAAATTGCTGTTCGATCCAGCCCACTGAGTCCCGGGACACATCAGGGGTCAGCTTGCGAGTGCTGATGACCCAGTCCTCTCTGACATGCTATGTTCATGTGTGTGTGCCTGTGTGTCTGTTCATGTTCATCACATCTGGAGGCTGGAAGACCCCAGCCCTGGGGAACCGAGGTCCTGCAGGGTAGCTCCATTGGGAGGGAACTTGCAGAAGGAAGGAGTAGCAATCCATAGGAAAACACAAGTGACAAAAGCAGCACATTGACAGAATTGCAGAATCTCCCCCCACCAGAAGAGTAACCCTAACAAATGGGCGTACCTCAAGGTAAAGGGCAATTCTGGTAACAGCTCATTTGGGGCTTGTTTGGAAGGGGGATGGACGTCATTCTTGGGACAAGTCACCTGCTATGGCAAAAAACACTTTAGCCCTGTGCGCCCTTCCAGACAAGTCTTATGTCCCAAATACTTTGGGGCCAGTTTTGTTTAATATCTTCACTAATGATCTGGAGGATGGCATGGATTGCACCCTCAGCAAGTTTGCAGATGACACTAAACTGGGAGGAGAGGTAGATACACTGGAGGGAAGGGATAGCATACAGAGGTCCCTAGACAAATTAGACGATTGGGCCAATAGAAATCTGATGAGGTTCAACAAGGACAAGTGCAGAGTCCTGTACTTAGGACGGTAGAATCCCATACACTGCTACAGACTAAGGACTGAATGGCTAGGCAGCAGTTCTGCAGAAAAGGACCTAGGGGTTACAGTGGACTAGAAGCTGGATATGAGTCAACAGTGTGCCCTTGTTGCCAAGAAGACCAATGGCATTTTGGGATGTATAAGTAGGGGCATTGCCAGCAGATCGAGGGACGTGATCGTTCCCCTCTATTCGACACTGGTGAGGCCTCATCTGGAGTACTGTGACCAGTTTTGGGCCCCATACTACAAGAAGGGTGTGTAAACATTGGAAAGAGTCCAGCGGAGGGCAACAAAAATGATAAGGGGACTGGAACACATGACTTATGAGGAGAGGCTGAGGGAACTGGGATTGTTTAGTCTGCGGAAGAGAAGAAGGAGGGGGGATTTGATAGCTGTTTTCAACTACCTGCCAGGGGGGTCCAAAGAGGATGGATCTAGACTGTTCTCAGTGGTAGCAGATGACAGAATGAGGAGTAATGGTCTCAAGTTGCAGTGGGGGAGGTTTAGGTTGGATATTAGGAAAAACTTTTTCACTAGGAGGGTGGTGAAACACTGGAATGCGTTACCTAGGGAGGTGGTTGAATCTCCTGCCTCAGAAGTCTTTAAGGTCAGGCTTGACAAAGCCCTGGCTGGGATGATTTAGTTGGGGATAGGTCCTGCTTTGAGCAGGTGTTTGGACTAGATGACCTCCTGAGGTCCCTTCCAACCCTGATATTCTATGATTCTATGATCAGTCTGGAGTTTCACACACTGAATGATCAGAATAAAGGGACCTGCAATGAGCTACAGACCAACAACCATTCACACTGATTCTTCAGCAAGTGTTTTAGAAGCACGAGAACACCAGTGAGAACCAGGAACGGCTCAGAGACAATCAGCAGCGAGAAGGAGAACAATTTACCAAGCAGATGATTGGTTCTGGCTTATTTGCTGGGCCTTAAATGAGAACAACAAAGTCCTGAATTTCCTCCCTGCCACGAGACCCCCTGCTCAGCCAATCAGCATGGAGACTCTGGCAGTGGGCTGAGGGTTCCCCAGATGGCCCAGGTCACCGGTGAGGATCACTCTCAGAGCACGCTTCCTGTCCCATCTCTTTGGGAGGCCTCCCACCATGAGGGCTACAGAGCAGCCCCCTCCTCGCCAGTGGACGGAGGGAAGCAGAAAAAGGAAAACCAAAAAAGACAAACCCCAAGGACTCGAAGGGACAAAGGCCTTGCTGGGGGAAAATTGTCCCACCTTAACCTCCTGTTTTCCATGCCGAGAATTTGGCCAGCACCGGGTGGATCAGGCTGCCTAGGTACCAAACTTCTCTGGGGCTCTTAGCTTCTCCACTGGGACGTCTGTCTTCTCACTCAATGAGCAGTGGGAAAAGAGAAAACGCCAGAGAGGCTCCACCTCGCGCTCACATACGAGACCCTGAATTCTCTCTCAGTCCTGAAAGAGACACCTCAAGAAGGAGACTCCCTGCAGCAAAGCCCCGGGGGTCTCTGAGATCCCCCTGCCCTGCAGCCTGTCCTCCCTGGCCGTTGTCGTGGACTCTCTGTGAGGTCACCGCCTCCCAACCTCCTTTCACCAATCAGCTGAGTGCTGAAAAAGGCCCTTGTGATGTCACTGCCACCCCCACCCCTGCCCTGCAGGGCTCATGTCCTGCCCTGAGCCGGCTCCTCTGCGTGTTTGAGCTGCTCCCCCTGGGTCACCCCCACACACTCAGTGGTCGTGCAAGGGTTCACGCAGGCCACACGTGGAACCATCAGAGGATGCTCAATGTGCCGCACTCGGTTTTGCAGAGATTTGGAGACTTGAAGGCCAGAAGAGACTCTTAGATCATCTCATCTGGCCCCCTACACATCACAGGCCTCCTGCATGGCGCAGTCGCGAGTTGTCATAAATATAAAGGGAAGGGTAAACCCCTTTAAAATCCCTCCTGGCCAGAGGAAAAATCCTCTCACCTGTAAAGGGTTAAGAAGCTAAAGGTAACTATTCTTGTTTGTGTGTCTTTTTTGTAACTTAAGGTTTTGCCTAGAGGGATTCTCTATGTTTGAATCTAATTACCCTGTAAGATATCTACCATCCTGATTTTACAGAGGTGATTCCTTTTTACTTCTATTAAAAGTCTTCTTGTAAGAAAACTGAATGCTTTTTCACTGTTCTCAGATCCAAGGGTTTGGGTCTGTGGTCACCTATGCAAATTGGTGAGGATTTTTACCAAACCTTCCCCAGGAAGTGGGGTGCAAGCGTTGGGAGGATTTGTGGGGGAAAGACGTGTCCAAACTATGTTTTCTCAGGAACCCAGATAAAGTTTGGTGGTGGCAGTGGAAGTTCAGGGGCAAAAGGGTAAAATAGTTTGTACCTTGGGGAAGTTTTAACCTAAGCTGGTAAAAGTAAGCTTAGGAGGTTTTCATGCAGGTCCCCACATCTGTACCCTAGAATTCAGAGTGGGGAAGAAACCTTGACAGGAGTGTGGGAGGGGGCTGGGGCAGGGGGTTGAGGGATGCGGGGCGGCTTACCTCGGGATGGGGGGCTCCCCAGCTCCCACCGGCATAGCCCTGCAGCTCCTAGGTGGCAGAGGGGTTGGAGCGGGGGGGTCTCCACACCACTCTGCCCGTGCCTGCAGGCCCTGCCCCCCGCAGCTCCCATTGGCTGAGGTTCCTGGCCAATGGGAACTGTGCCCACCCCCCAGGACCAGCGGGGGTCCCACTCCCAGGCTGCGCACTGCAGCCCCCTCCCCCAGCACCAGTGGGGTCCCGGGCCTCCTCCCCCAGCACCTGGGATGCCCCCGATCTGCCCCTAGTAGTACACACTTAGTAGATTTTAAGCTTTCTAATGATATGTTACATGGGGCATTTTGCATAAAGCATATTCCAGGCATGTTATATTCCTGTTCATAAGCATA
This sequence comes from Lepidochelys kempii, assembly GCF_965140285.1. NCBI lineage: Eukaryota > Metazoa > Chordata > Testudines > Cheloniidae > Lepidochelys > Lepidochelys kempii. Next base: position 16,824 of record NW_027621920.1, read on the forward strand.
TTTTCATAAAGCATATGAGTGCAACGTCACAACGGCCTCACAGAGAGTAAAGTTACCATGAACTTTGGGTTTAGGGAACCCCGGGGAGCAGACCAGGCTCCCTGCAGTGCAGGAATCACTTCATGGGGCGAGGGGTGCTGCGTGGAGTTTACAACATGGCCACTGCGGTCACTGTTGCAGGGAATGGGGTATTGTGGGACAGCTGCTGGAGGATGGTTAGGGTAGATGTAGGCCAATGCCATCTGGAGAGGTGGTTTTACTGCATCACCGTAAGGGAGCAATTACATTGGCCAAAGACAAATTTGAGTGCAGAGCTGGGCACAGCGAGGTGAATGCAAGGCAATGTATGCCAGCCGAACTGTGGTATTGACAGGCCTAAGGGGCTTGGTTGCTTGAGGCACAGCTAGCCATGCTATGGTGCAGGGGCCACTACCAGCTGTTCTGCCCACACTACCCTTGGGGAGGAGAGGCCTGGCCCGTCCCTCCTCTCCTCGCTGCTCCCTCAGGACCGGCAGGAAACCCAGCCAGACCCAATGGGAGACGAGGGCAATAGAGCAATGACTGCAGCACTAGGAGAGTCTGGCAAAGAGCAGCCACCAGGGGCTGTCGCCAAGGGACCCACCGAGGGATGTCCCTGTATGGTGATGTTGCCGGCACCCAGTGCCGAGAGGCTGAACAACAGCTGGGGTTGGTTCGTTACCTGGTGTGCTACACCCAATAATCACAACGGGGTGGAGAAGCAGAAAAGTTTATTTGCAGCTGCAAAAAGGTACAGGGAGAATAAAATCTCAAATCCTGCACAACAGAGCAGGAAGTTATACAGGCTTTTATACATCCTTTTTCCCAGCATGCTTATCCAATAGCAAGCTGCTCCAAGTATCCATATAGCCAGCCAATCCAGTTCCCAGCTAGTTCCCTGATTCTCTGTATCATTTGTTAAACTATACATAAAGCTGCTTTATTCAGCATTGTTCTTCCATATCTCCCCTCTTTGGCCTTGCTTAGTTTCAGGCAGTCTGACTCTGCAACATACTGTTGCAGATTCTCAGCATAACTGCTGTGTGTGCCTCCAGGCGGGAGCGGGGGGCAAGGACACTTGGGCCTAGCACGCAGAGCTGCTGCGAGTGCCTCCAGGCAGGAGGGTGGGGGGCAAGGACACAGGGGCCTAGTGCGAGGGGGCTTCATCGACACTTGTGGTCTTCCATCCCCCCGAGTTACCTAGTGGCCATGCCCCAGTGTTCCCAACAACTCCCCCCTTTGAGAACACTCAACAGCCTTGGCTCTGAGTTTTCTCACTTGGGCTACTTATTTCTTTACAATATGACTTTGCATAAGCACTTTGTGATAGCCCTGAAGAGAATGACTTATTAACTTTTGCAAAAGGGCCCTGACACATGATACCGCACAGCATAATACCAGTAATACAAGCAGTACAGGAAAGAGAAATTTCAATAGCAGGCTAAATAAACCACCAAGCCAAGACGACAAACCCCAGCCCGCTATTTGTGTCTTTTAAACAGTAGCTTTAGCCCGAGATCGTCACTAGATGAGGAGTCAGCAGGTTGGACGGTCCACTGTTCTGCTGACGAGGGGGCAGGTACTGCCTTCAGACGAGAGTGATGGATCCAGTTCTTGTGTCCCTCGGTCTTTGCCGCCGTATGGGAGATCAGCAGGACGGTACAGGGTCCTTTCCACTTTTCCTGGAGAGGCTCATCTTTCCAGGCGCGAACAAGCACAGAGTCACCGGGCTGTAAGGAGTGAACGGGAGAGTCCAAGGGGAGAGGCTGGGAATCCTTGGTATACCTGTGAAGAGACAAGAGAACAGCAGACAGGGAACACATATACTGTGACAAAAAACCATTACCCATCTCCCATTCCCCTGACAGAACCGGGGTGCCATTCATAGGCCATGCCCTTCCAAACATAATTTCAAAGGGACTAAGCCCTAATCTACCCTTTGGGAGAGCGCGGACACGGAGCAGGACGAGGGGCAAAGCATCAGGCCATCGCAGTGAGGCTTCTTGGCACACTTTTGAGAGATGCCGTTGAAGGGTCTGATTGATACGCTCCACTACCCCACTGGCTTGCGGTCTCCAGGGCGTATGGAGTTCCAGGGGATCTGTAAGGCATGTGAGATGCTTTGAATGATTTTTGACGTGAAATGTGTCCCGTTGTCAGATTCCATCCACTGGGGGAGTCCAAAGCGAGGAATGAGCTCCTTAACAAACTTGAGGGCCACTGTTCTGGCAGTGCAATTACGGCATGGGAAGGCTTCTGGCCATCCGCTGAACCGATCCACTATGACAAGGAGATATTTGAACCCTTGGGTCCGGGGAAACTCAGTAAAGTCTATTTGCCACACTTGTCCGGGGCCCGGAGTGGGTTCCAGGGCAACTGGTGGCACAGGATGTCCCGGTCGGGGATTATTCTTTTGGCAGACTAAGCAGTCCGCTTGTACCTGGGCAGCCAGGGGTCGGAGTCCGGAAGTGATAAAGTATTTTCCCATTAGCTGGATAAGTGCTTCCCTGCCAGCATGAGTGGTTTGATGTAGTTTCTGCAACACCGGCTGGATCAGGCCCTTTGGTAAGAGGACCTTCCCTTCTGGGGAATGGAGCCATCCCTCCTTTTCCCGGAGACCGAGTTTGTCGGTTAGCTGTCTCTCCTCCCCAGAGTACTGAGGGGTTGGAAGCTCCCCTACTGATGGGATAAGGGCATGCATATGGGCGTTCTCAGCCTGAGGGGATGGCAGGGTGGCAGCATGCTTAGCCTCTCTATCTGCCCGGGCGTTACCTCTGGCCACATCTTGATCTTCCCTTTGATGGGCTTTACAGTGTACCACCGCCACTTCCAAGGGAAGTTGTACAGCTTCTAGGAGCCGGAGGATTTGGGGACCGTACTTTACTGGGGAGCCTTGGGCTGTCAGCATTCCCCTTTGCTTCCATAGGCCAGCATGAGCATGCAGCACCCCAAAAGCATACTTTCAATCAGTAAAAATGTTGACCCACTTTCCTTTTGACAGTTCAAGTGCACGGGTCAGGGCTATTAGTTCAGCAAGCTGGGCAGAGGTCCCCGCAGGCAAACCTTCAGCTTCCACAGTGTCATGGAGGGTCACAACAGCATAACCCACCCTCCTTTGCCCATCTATTACAGTACTGCTACCATCAGTGTACCACTCATAATCTGCATCTGGGAGGGGTGCATCCTTTAAATCCGGACGGCTGGAGTACTGGGCATCTATGATCTCTAAACAGTCATGTTCCTGTTCCTCTGTTTCTGGCAAGAGGGTGGCTGGGTTAAGGGAGGGGCAAGGCTGTAAGGTGACTTCAGAGTTCTCTAACAGCTTAGCCTGGTACTGAGCAATCCGAGCCTGGGTGAGCCAAAGCCCTCCCTTTGCATCCAATAAGGCTCAGACCATATGGGGAGTGTAGATTTGCATAACCCCTCCCAATGTTAGCTTCTCCGCTTCCTCAAGCACTAGGGCAGTAGCTGCGACCGCCCATAAACATGCCGGTCAATCCTTTGCAGACTGATCCAGTTGCTTAGAAAAATAAGCCACGGGACGTCTCCATGCTCCTAACAGCTGTGTGAGCACTCCTAGGGCCACCCCCTTTCGTTCATGTACATACAACTGAAACGGCTTCAAGAGATCCGGCAGGCCCAGTACCAGAGCTTCCATCAATTTTCTTTTCAGGATTTTAAATGCCCTGTCAGCCTCTGGGGTCCAATAGAAGGGGTCATGATCTGCTCCTTTTACACTGTCGTACAGGGGTTTAGCCCACAGTCCAAACTCTGGGATCCATATCCTGCAAAAGCCTGCCATACCCAGAAATGCCCTGAGCCACTTACGATTACTTGGGGTAGGAACTTGACAGATAGCTTCCTTTCTTTTTTTTTTTTTTCGCTTGAAAGCTGTCGCTCCCCTTGCCTTAGCTGTAACCTGATTCCGCTCTACCTCAGACAACAGGGTTCTCAGGAGGATATTACAGTCGTCTCAATCTGGCTTGTGACTACCGAGGCACCCCTCAAAGACTGAAATAAACCAGCTTGGGTTCATGGAGAACTCCCCAGCCTGTGTTTTAAAAGCTGCTAGGTCTGTTGGATTGAATGGGTGTAAACTTGCATAGTGGTAGCCTGGCGTCCGTCTGCCCCTGGACGAGCCACAACAGTCTCGGTAATCAAAGGATAGAGTCCCACCGAGGGGGCAATCTCTGTAACCCGAGGCATCCTACCCTTATAAGGTGGGGGTGTGGGGGCCGAAGGGGACACTGGCTCTGCCATTACAGTGGGGGGGGGGGTCTGGGGACAAACATTAGCTACTACCGAACAAGTCGGAATCAAATTACAGCTCTGCAGAATTACAGCTCTGTTCTACTTCTTAAAGCCATAAACGCTTGTGCATACAAATGTTCATTCCATTTACCCATTCACTGACAAAACAAAACTAATTGGAGGATCGTGTTGTAATTAATTGACCCTCCTGGTGGCCACCACTCCTGGTCCTCTAGTTGATATTGAGGCCAGTCAACTGTACAGAATCCTTTTAATTGGCTCTTAGTCATCGGATCCGCACCAAATACCTTCCAGTTTGCAAGAATGCACTCTAGGGGCGTACACCGTGCCCTAACCCCCGAGCTCTGTCCCTGTCCCATACCTACAGGGTAACTCTGGGCGTCCCCAGGTTCCAACATAGCATACAATCCGGATTTCAAGAGGTTCCTACCTTATCCAAGGGATCGGTTCCTCACCGTCGCCCACAGCTGCTTCTACACTATATGAGTGCGTTGCACTGTTGTGCCCTCCGGGGTCGATCAAATCGTGTCTCCTCTGAGGCCCCCGATGAACTCACCGGTGCGCGCTGGGCGTCGGTTCTCGCCGCAATCCTTGACCTCCAGGAGGGGTACGGGCAAGGCTAAATAGCAGCCTCGTCGCCCACCCAGGGAAGCCAAAAGCTGTTGCCAGCACCCAGTGCGGAGAGGCAAAAGAACAGCAGCGGTTGGTTCGCTACCCGGTGTGCTTCACCCAATCATCACAACGGGGTGGAGAAGCAGAAAATTTTATTTGCAGCTGCAAAAAGGTCCAGGGAGAATAGAATCTCAAATCCTGCACCCAGAGCAGGAAGTTACACAGGCTTTTATACATCCTTTCTTCAGCATACTTATCCAATAGCAAGCTGCCCTAAGTATCCATCTAGCCAGCCAATCCAGTTCCCAGCTAGTTCCCTTGTTTTTTGTATCATTTGTTAACCTATACATAAAGCTGCTTGATTCAGCATTGTTCTTCCATATCTGCCCTGTTTGGCCTTGTTTAGTTTCAGGCAGTCTGACTCTGCAACATATTGTTGCAGATCCTCAACATAACTGCTGCAAGTGCCTCCAGGCGGGAGGGGGGCCAAGGACACCTGGGCCTCATGCGAGGGGGCTTCATCGACACTCGTGGTCTTCCATCCCCTCGAGTTACCTCGTGGCCACGCCCCAGGGTCCCCAACACTAGTGAAACAAAACTGCAGGAACTGAGGGGTGGGGTGTGTGTTTAGTGGCTTGACAGCCCTGAGCCAATCCCCTGAGCCCCGAGGGCCAGCAGCGCTGGCAGGGCAAGGGCAGGGCTATCCTGCCCTCGAGCCTCCATCTTCATCCAGTGCCCTGCCGGGGCAGCCCCGGAGAGGGGAGCTCAGTCTCAGGGGCACATTCACCCCTTTGCTGTGGGACCCTGTCGGTGCCGCTCATCGTGCTGGCTTCTGGGACACAAGTGCCCATCCTGCAGGGCTGAGCCCCCCCGACAGCTGATTTCACACAAAGACCCTAGCACCCCTCATCGCAAGCAGCTGTTCAGAGATCCCGCTCCCAGTCCAAACCCTGCCAGGGCTGAACCAGCAGAGCGGGTACCTCCGGGGGCAGGTCTCATCCCCAACCCAGGGTGAAGTGCCGGGGGCAATGGCAGATTAGCCACTGAGCCTGTGCCCAGGGGTTGCCAGGCAGGCAGGGCGAGGAAAGCCCCCACATTCTGATCCCACTCCCTGGCGGAAGCCGTGGGGGGAGGGCCGGAGAAGCCCCGAGTGCCCCCTGAGCCCGCCCCGTGCTGCAGCCCCGGGGCTGGAAAACCTTTTGCTGCCTGCCACGGCCTCAGCTTCTCCAATATGGGGCAAGCGGGGGTGGGGGGAGGCCGTCTGGAACAGGGGCAGGGCCCTGGGGAAGGGGCAGAAAGGGGTGGGGCCCTGGGCAGGGCCACAGGCAGAATGGGGGCAGGACCACAGTTGGAAGGGGTGGGGAAGGGCCCCGCACTTGTTCTGGCCCAGGGCCCCAGGAAACCTTAATCGACCTCTGGCTGTGGGGTGGCCCATACAGGGCACTCAGTGCCCCCCTTCCCCGTTAAGGCAGGGCCCAGAGCAGACCCCAACCCTTTCAGCTCCCCTTAAAATCATAATGAGCTGCCTCTTTTGAGGCCCCAGGTTTGATCGTTGAGGCCATTGGGCCTGTTGTGGGGACCAGGCCCTGGAGGCTAACACTGACATTTAAAGCACTCACATCCTCATCCCCTACAGGATTTGGCCGACCCCCACCGTGCCTCAGTGTTCTGTTAAATGGGCGCAGAGAAGGCAGAGGCCACCTCCCCGCTCCATCAGAGAGCGGCTGCTCTGCACAGGCCCTGGCACCAGCCACTGGTCTCTGCTATTCCTGCAGCACATGGCTGGGGGAGGCACCCAAAGCCCTAGAGGGGGCCCCACAAAATCACCTCCTTCTCCCAAAATTCTCTCACCAGGGCAGCAGGGTGCATTTACCAAAGTAACTGTGATGCCCTTGGGGCCAGCACCTCAGACCAGGGGAGCCCAGGACATGGCCAGCCCCACTCTGCAGACTGGGGGCAGCTGGCCCCAAGCTCTCCTGGCTGGCTCCTGGTCCCAGCTAGACTCAGGAGCTGTCACTGGAGTTTCCAGAGCTTGGGTATCTCCAAGACCAGACTGACGGTGCCCCTGGAGGGCCAAGGAACCAGCAGCAGCTAGCCCAGCCAGGAGCAGTTGTGGGGAGGGCAGGGTGGCAGGGGGCAGAGATGCTGGCTTGGCCCAGCAATGGGATAAGGACATAGACCATCTGGCCGCGGAGGCCCCATAACTGACTCCTCTGGGACCAGGTCCAGCCCATGCAGAGCCTGGGGCTGGGACATATGTGGGGAGGGGGGAAAGGGGGAGAGACAGGGCCTCTCGGCAAGGCAAGATTTGCCCTGCAGTTCTGGGGTTTGTCACCATACAGGGACATCCCTCGGTGGGTCCCTTGGCGACAGCCCCTGGTGGCTGCTCTTTGCCAGGCTCTCCTAGTGCTGCAGTCATTGCTCTATTGCCCTCGCCTCCCATTGGGTCTGGCTGGGTTTCCTGCCGGTCCTGAGGGAGCAGAGAGGAGAGGAGGGACGGGCCAGGCCTCTCCTCCCCAAGGGTAGTGTGGGCAGAACAGCTGGTCGTGGCCCCTACACCATGGCATGGCTAGCTGTGCCTCAAGCAACCAAGCCCCTTAGGCCTGTCAACACCACAGTTCGGCTGGCATACATTGCCTTGCATTCACCTCGCTGTGCCCATGTCTACACTCAAATTTGTCTTTGGCCAATGTAATTGCTCCCTTACGGTGATGCAGTAAAACCACCTCTCCAGATGGCATTGGCCTACATCTACCCGAACCATCCTCCAGCAGCTGTCCCGCAATACCCCATTCCCTGCAACAGTGACCGCAGTGGCCATGTTGTAAACTCCACGCAGCACCCCTCGCCCCATGAAGTGATTCCTGCACTGCAGGGAGCCTGGTCTGCTCCCCGGGGTTCCCTAAACCCAAAGCTCATGGTAACTTTACTCTCTGTGAGGCCGTTGTGACGTTGCACTCATATGCTTTATGAAAATATGCTTATGAACAGGAATATAACATGCCTGGAATATGCTTTATGCTAAATGCCCCATGTAACATATCATTACAAAGCTTAAAATCTACTAAGTGTGTACTACTAGGGGCAGATCGGGGGCATCCCAGGTGCTGGGGGAGGAGGCCCGGGACCCCACTGGTGCTGGGGGAGGGGGCTGCAGTGCGCAGCCTGGGAGTGGGACCCCTGCTGGTCCTGGGGGGTGGGCACAGTTCCCATTGGCCAGGAACCTCAGCCAATGGGAGCTGCGGGGGGCAGGGCCTGCAGGCACGGGCAGAGTGGTGTGGAGACCCCCCCCTCCAACCCCTCTGCCACCTAGGAGCTGCAGGGCTATGCTGGTGGGAGCTGGGGAGCCCCCCCATCCCGAGGTAAGCCACCCCGCATCCCTCAACCCCCTGACCCAGCCCCCTCCCACACTCCTGTCAAGGTTTCTTCCCCACTCTGAATTCTAGGGTACAGATGTGGGGACCTGCATTAAAACCTCCTAAGCTTACTTTTACCAGCTTAGGTTAAAACTTCCCCAAGGTACAAACTATTTTACCCTTTTGCCCCTGAACTTCCACTGCCACCACCAAACTTTATCTGGGTTCCTGAGAAAACGTAGTTTGGACACGTCTTTCCCCCCAAAATCCTCCCAACGCTTGCACCCCACTTCCTGGGGAAGGTTTGGTAAAAATCCTCACCAATTTGCATAGGTGACCACAGACCCAAACCCTTGGATCTGAGAACAGTGAAAAAGCATTCAGTTTTCTTACAAGAAGACTTTTAATAGAAGTAAAAAGGAATCACCTCTGTAAAATCAGGATGGTAGATATCTTACAGGGTAATTAGATTCAAACATAGAGAATCCCTCTAGGCAAAACCTTAAGTTACAAAAAAGACACACAGACAGGAATAGTTACCTTTAGCTTCTTAACCCTTTACAGGTGAGAGGATTTTTCCTCTGGCCAGGAGGGATTTTAAAGGGGTTTACCCTTCCGTTTATATTTATGACAACTCGCGACTGCGCCATGCAGGAGGCCTGTGATGTGTAGGGGGCCAGATGAGATGATCTAAGAGTCTCTTCTGGTCTTCAAGTCTCCACTTCTCTGCAAAACCGAGTGCGGCACATTGAGCATCCTCTGATGGTTCCACGTGTGGCCTGCGTGAACCCTTGCACGACCACTGAGTGTGTGGGGGTGACCCAGGGGGAGCAGCTCAAACACGCACAGGAGCCGGCTCGGGGCAGGACATGAGCCCTGCAGGGCAGGGGTGGGGGTGGCAGTGACATCACAAGGGCCTTTTGCAGCACTCAGCTGATTGGTGAAAGGAGGTTGGGAGGCGGTGACCTCACAGAGAGTCCACGACAATGGCCAGGGAGGACAGGCTGCAGGGCAGGGGGATCTCAGAGACCCCCGGGGCTTTGCTGCAGGGAGTCTCCTTCTTGAGGTGTCTCTTTGAGGACTGAGAGAGAATTCAGGGTCTCGTATGTGAGCGCGAGGTGGAGCCTCTCTGGCGTTTTCTCTTTTCACACTGCTCATTGAGTGAGAAGACAGATGTCCCAGTGGAGAAGCTAAGAGCCCCAGAGAAGTTTGGTACCTAGGCAGCCTGATCCACCCGGTGCTGGCCAAATTCTCGGCATGGAAAACAGGAGGTTAAGGTGGGACAATTTTCCCCCAGCAAGGCCTTTGTCCCTTCGAGTCCTTGGGGTTTGTCTTTTTTGGTTTTCCTTTTTCTGCTTCCCTCCGTCCACTGGCGAGGAGGGGGCTGCTCTGTAGCCCTCATGGTGGGAGGCCTCCCAAAGAGATGGGACAGGAAGCGTGCTCTGAGAGTGATCCTCACCGGTGACCTGGGCCATCTGGGGAACCCTCAGCCCACTGCCAGAGTCTCAATGCTGATTGGCTGAGCAGGGGGTCTCGTGGCAGGGAGGAAATTCAGGACTTTGTTGTTCTCATTTAAGGCCCAGCAAATAAGCCAGAACCAATCATCTGCTTGGTAAATTGTTCTCCTTCTCGCTGCTGATTGTCTCTGAGCCGTTCCTGGTTCTCACTGGTGTTCTCGTGCTTCTAAAACACTTGCTGAAGAATCAGTGTGAATGGTTGTTGGTCTGTAGCTCATTGCAGGTCCCTTTATTCTGATCATTCAGTGTGTGAAACTCCAGACTGATCATAGAATCATAGAATATCAGGGTTGGAAGGGACCTCAGGAGGTCATCTAGTCCAAACCCCTGCTCAAAGCAGGACCTATCCCCAACTAAATCATCCCAGCCAGGGCTTTGTCAAGCCTGACCTTAAAGACTTCTGAGGCAGGAGATTCAACCACCTCCCTAGGTAACGCATTCCAGTGTTTCACCACCCTCCTAGTGAAAAAGTTTTTCCTAATATCCAACCTAAACCTCCCCCACTGCAACTTGAGACCATTACTCCTCGTTCTGTCATCTGCTACCACTGAGAACAGTCTAGATCCATCCTCTTTGGACCCCCCTGGCAGGTAGTTGAAAACAGCTATCAAATCCCCCCTCCTTCTTCTCTTCCGCAGACTAAACAATCCCAGTTCCCTTAGCCTCTCCTCATAAGTCATGTGTTCCAGTCCCCTAATCATTTTTGTTGCCCTCCGCTGGACTCTTTCCAATGTTTACACACCCTTCTTGTAGTATGGGGCCCAAAACTGGACACAGTTCTCCAGATGAGGCCTCACCAGTGTCGAATAGAGGGGAACGATCACGTCCCTCGATCTGCTGGCAATGCCCCTACTTATACATCCCAAAATGCCATTGGTCTTCTTGGCAACAAGGGCACACTGTTGACTCATATCCAGCTTCTAGTCCACTGCAACCCCTAGGTTCTTTTCTGCAGAACTGCTGCCTAGCCATTCAGTCCTTAGTCTGTAGCAGTGTATGGGATTCTACCGTCCTAAGTACAGGACTCTGCACTTGTCCTTGTTGAACCTCATCAGATTTCTATTGGCCCAATCGTCTAATTTGTCTAGGGACCTCTGAATGCTATCCCTTCCCTCCAGTGTATCTACCTCTCCTCCCAGTTTAGTGTCATCTGCAAACTTGCTGAGGGTGCAATCCATGCCATCCTCCAGATCATTAGTGAAGATATTAAACAAAACTGGCCCCAAAGTATTTGGGACATAAGACTTGTCTGGAAGGGCACACAGGGCTAAAGTGTTTTTTGCCATAGCAGGTGACTTGTCCCAAGAATGACGTCCATCCCCCTTCCAAACAAGCCCCAAATTAGCTGTTACCAGAATTGCCCTTTACCTTGAGGTACGCCCATTTGTTAGGGTTACTCTTCTGGTGGGGGGAGATTCTGCAATTCTGTCAATGTGCTGCTTTTGTCACTTGTGTTTTCCTATGGATTGCTACTCCTTCCTTCTGCAAGTTCCCTCCCAATGGAGCTACCCTGCAGGACCTCGGTTCCCCAGGGCTGGGGTCTTCCAGCCTCCAGATGTGATGAACATGAACAGACACACAGGCACACACACATGAACATAGCATGTCAGAGAGGACTGGGTCATCAGCACTCGCAAGCTGACCCCTGATGTGTCCCGGGACTCAGTGGGCTGGATCGAACAGCAATTTAATGCTGGTCCCCTCCTATGTCCTTGGACTCAGTGGGCTGGGCTGAGCGACACCTTAATCTGCCACCCCCATAATATAAGAACTAGGGGCACCAAATGAAATTAATGGGCAGCAGGTTTAAAACAAAAGGAAGTTCTTCTTCACTCAGCGCACAGTCAACCTGTGGAACTCCTTGCCTGAGGAGGTTGTGAAGGCTAGGACTATAACAGGGTTTAAAAGAGAACTGGATAATTTCATGGAGGTTAAGTCCATTAATGGCTATTAGCCAGGATGGGTAAGGAATGGTGTCCTTATCCTCTGTTTGTCAGAGAGTGGAGCTGGATGGCAGGAGAGAGATCACTTGATCATTACCTGTTAGATTCGCTCCCTCTGGGGCACCTGGCATTGGCCACTGTCGGTAGACAGGATACTGGGCTGGATGGACCTTTGGACTGACCCAGTATGGCCATTCTTATGTTCTTATGTTCTTGTGTTTTCAAACAACGGGTCTTGGTTTTGTTTTGGTGTTTCTCCTACCTGACCACATTTTCATCAGCACCCTTTGGGAGCTCCCCTTCTTAGGGTGGCTAAAAATCACAACTAAAATTTTTATTTAAATTATGACATTTAAATATAGGGTTTTTTTGAAAATTTACATCAAATTTCTTATATACATATTGCTAGTTCTTCTCTTCCATTTTATGGTCTTAAATTGTCAAAGTGGATATTTTCTACTTGTTTGTTTTTTTCGTTTCCTAAGTGTTAATAAGATTTTGGATTTTATGTCGATATTTTTCTACTAAGAAGTTTCACACTAAAAAGGCTCATCTGTGCTGAAAAAGACAAGCCCAAGGCCTCATTAATATCCCCTAGTATGATACTATAGAGATGCAGAATTGAAAATCAAGAAGCCTGTGCTCTGCGCCTCCTTGGTCAAGAGCTTTGAGATCTACTAGTGAAAAGCGACATGGAAGAGCGAGAGGATTTCTGGCCAGGACACTGTACTTCCACAAGTAAAGAGCTGAAATGCTTCAACCATCAGGATTTGCAGTTTGAAGTCAATAGGACTTGTGCCCTGAGCATTCTCGAAAACCCCTCTCTTAGGTGGCTAAAGGCAGGCTGAAGAGCCTAATTTTGGGCTCCACTTTTTGGAAACTTTGGCCGGTATAAAAAAATTGCTATTGTAAATTACTGAGAGTTTAAATAACTTTTTATTGTTAAAACAAAATTGTTTTACTGTTGAAGTGACAGATTTTATGCCACCACATGACAAGTTCTTAATAAAAATACACGGAGTCCCTGACGCTGCAAACGCTCACTGAACTTTAAACCATGGGACTGTTTCTATGAGTAAAGTTCTGTGTCTGTTTAAGTGTCTGCAGGACCCGGGAATTAATTTTCAGTATTTGGATTTGTGCATATAGCAAATTTATAAATCATGAGACCCAGTGGCTGGGAGGTGTGGGGGCTGCGGGCTCTGGGATTGGGCTGGGGATGAGGAGTTTGGGGTGCAGACAGGGCAGGATTAATGCAGGGGCTGTAGGGGCTGCAGCCTTGGCTAAGGGGGACTCCGCAAAAAGATCTCCAGGCTGCCAGAAGTGCAGATCTTTTGGTGGGGCCCCCTTAGCCCGGGACCCTGGGCTGCGGCCACTAACGTCCCTGCGTCCAGCCCTTCCTAGCGGGGAGCAGGGAGGCGGCTTCGTGCACGGCTGTCCCTCCCCCACCGTGCTGGGCTGGAGCTGGAGCTGTGAGCGCCTGGAAGCTCCGCCCACCCGCTGCCCTGACCTGCAGGCTCCACCCCCACAGCTCCCATTGGCCGGGAACCGCAGCCAATGGGATCTGTGGGGGCGGTGCCTGCAGGCAGACGCAGGACAGCACAAGGAGCAACCTTCCCCCCCGGGGCCGCAGCCAGGGACATCCGTGCCGTGCCGGCAGCTGCAGGGTCACTCTGGGAGGAGCAGCGCAGGGCCAGGGCAGGCAAGGAGCCTGCCTCACCCCCAGTGCACCCCCAAATGGGAGCTGCCCCAGGCAAGCACCCCGCTCCTCAAGCCCCAGCCCTGAGCCCACTCCTGCACCCTAACTCTCTCCTAGACCCCCACTCCCACCCCAACCTCCTGCCCTGAGCCCCCTCCCTCACCCTAACTCACTCCCAGACCCCACCCCACCCCAAACTCCTGCCCTGAGCCCCCTCCTGCACCCTAACTTCCTTTCAAACCCCATACCCCCACCCCAACCTCCTGCCCTGAGCCCCCTCCCGCACCCTAACTCTCTCCCAGACCCCCACCCCAACCTCCTGCCCTGAGCCCCCCCCACACCCTAACTCCCTCCCAGACCCTACCCCCACCCCATCCTTCTGCCTGAGCCCCCTCCCACACCCTAACTCCCTCCCAGACCCCCACCCCCATCTCCTGCCCTGAGCCCCCTCCCGCACCCTAACTCCCTCCCAGACCCCCACCCCTACCCCAACACCCCTGCCTTGAACCCCCTCCCACACCCTAACTCTCTCCCAGAGCTCCACCCCCACCCAAACCTCCTGCCCTGAGCCCCCTCCTGCACCCTAACTCCCTCCCAGAGACCACCCAACCACAACCTCCTTCCTGAGCCCCCTCCCACACCCTATCTCCCCCCAGACCCCACCCCAACCTCCTGCCTTGAGCCCCCTCCCACATTCCAAACCCCTGATCCCCAGCCCTGCCCCAGAGCCCGCACCCCCAATCGGCCCCCTCACCACCTTCCGCACCCACCCCCCTGCCTCAACCTGCAGCCCCTCCTGCGCTCTGAACCCTGCATTTTTCACCACAGCCTGGAGCCTGGGGGCCACAGAATCGAATAGCCCTGGGCCCAAAGAGGCTGCGGTGGGGCTCGGGCTAGAGGACTCCCCCAAGCCCTCTCTCCAGCAGCAGCACGGTGCTCCGGGGGAAGGGGCCTCTCTCCCTTTCCGGGCGCTGGCAAGAGGGAGCTCTGGGGGAAGGGGCCTCTCTCCCCCCACGGGCAGCAGCGAGCTCCGGGGCCAGGAGAGGGGCCTGTGGCAGCCCTTCCTCCCCAGCTGGCTCCCCTCCCATCTCCAGGCCCCTGCTGCGTGGCCCTTCATCGCTGGTGTGTGAGTGCGTGGCTGAGAGGGAACTTAGACTCCAACCCCCTGCTCGAAGGAGGGCCAAGCCCAACTAAATCATCCCAGCCAGGGCTTGGTCAAGCCGGGCCTTAAACACCTCGAAGGAGGGAGATTCCACCACCTCCCGAGGGAACCCATCCCAGTGCTTCACCACCCTCCTAGTGAACTAGTGTTTCCTAACATCCAACCTCGACCTCCCCCACTGCAACTGGAGACCATTGCTCCTTGTTCTGTCCTCTGCCACCACTGAGAACAGGCGAGCTCCGTCCTCTTCAGGTCGTTGAAGGCTGCCCTCAAATCCCCCCTCACTCTTCTCTTCTGCAGACTAAATAAGCCCAGTTCCCTCAGCCTCTCCTCATAAATCATGTGCTCCAGCCCCCTAATCATTTTCATTGCCCTCTGTTGGACTCTCTCCAATTTGTCCACATCCTTTCTGTAGTGGGGGGCCCAAAACTGGACACAGTACTCCAGGTGTGGCCTCACCAGTGCCAAAGAGAGGGGAAGAATCATTTCCCTCGATCTGCTGGCAATGCCCCTACTAATGCAGCCCAATAGGCCGTTAGCCTCTTGCTGTTAGCCTTCATGTCCAGCTTCTCATCCACTGTAACCCCAGGTCCTTTTCTGCAGAACTGCTGCTTAGCCAGTCAGTCCCCAGCCTGTAGCGGTGCATGGGATTCTTCCGTCCTAAGTGCAGGACTCTGCACTTGTCCTTGTTGAACCTCATCAGATTTCTTTTGGCCCAGTCCCCAGCCTGTAGCGGTGCATGGGATTCTTCCGTCCTAAGTGCAGGACTCTGCACTGGTCCTTGTTGAACCTCATCAGATTTCTTTTGGCCCAGTCCTCCAGTTTGTCTATCCAGCATAGGGGTAGGGTCCCACTTTTCATTTCTACTTGATAGCACGTTATTTAATAAAATGGATACATTCAGGAGCAATAATGGTCTCCATGAGGTTTGAAATGCAATGTCCTGAGCTTGGCCTTGGGGTGACGGTTTATTTGTGACTTTTCTGCTGTGAAGGAGGAGGAATAACATGGGTCTGGATTTCTCAGATTCATTCATCTGCAGAGGGGAAGAATGTGAGAATGGGCCTTCATGGGGTGAGATGGGACCTTCAGGGAAGTCTCTTGATGTGTTTCTTTTAAATTACAGAGTCTAGCAGGGCTCTGCTGTTTATTCCCTGCAGGTATCATGCATTCCTAGATCTGGAAGGTTTAGCTCAGTGGTTCTGAACCCGCGCACAGCTGTGGCTCATGTGACATCCTCAGGGGCATTCAGGTAGTATCTGTGTTGTGTGGATGCAGCCCAAATAAGGAGGGGCTCAGGATTGGGGCAGACGTTTGGAGTGCTGGGCGTGAAGGCTCTGGTGTGGGGTTGGGGCTGAGGGGTTTGGGGTGCAGGAAGTTCCCTCAGGACTGGTGCAGAGGGTTGGGGTACGGGGAGTGAGGGCTCCTGCTAGGGGTGCAGGCTCTGGGGTGGAGCCAGGGATGAGAGGTACAGGCTGCAGTGGGGAGTGAGGAGTCCCCCCAGCCCTCTCTCTGTGCAGCAGCCCGGGGCCAAGGGAGAGGCACCTCTCCCCGCCTGCACGGCCTTGATAGCCTGCTGCACAGCCGCGCGGCTTAGAGGGAACTTAGGTAGCTGCCAGGCAGCATGCAGGAAACACCACTGAGTGGTGCGATCCCCACAGTCATTGATACAAACAGGCTGCTCCAGGTGTCACGGCAGTCACAAAGCCAGACAGCTTTGGACGGGTTGGGAGACACCCCCAGTGATGCCCTGGATGTATGGCTGGCAGAGGAGGAGGAGGAAATTGGGCAGTTACCTCTGCATGACATTTTCCTGGAGTGGCTTCCCTGGGTGGAGTGCCACGTCTGGGCTTGGCCGACTTGCATGGGCTGGTGGGGCAGGAGAGTGCTGCAGAGCTGGGAGGAACGGCTGTGGGAACCGGACGTGGGGAGGTTGAAGTGTAGGTTCCTGGAGACCTGTGCAGCGCTCAGCCCGGAGCTGCAGGGGTGGAGTCCTGACACGAGAGCTCCCCTCGGCCCCAAGAGGCATGTTACACAGCCCTTCAGGCCAGCCCTTGATGCGGTTGCACCACTCAGGGTGTGACAAGGGGTCTCTCTGTCCCAGAATCTTTCCACCCCGAATGTCTTCCCATTATCCACCCCTTCAGCTCCCACGAGAGGTCAGCTGTGTGTGTGAGCCCAAGAGAGTACAATAGCACATGTATCCCGGTGCCTTGTCTGGGAGCCCCTCCGTCACTGTCCCGAGGAGTTGGCTGGGAGTCTGCTTTCCTCCAAATGTTCAGTCAGGTAGTTCACGCTCTGAGGTTGAGCTACAGGTCACCTGTCAGCCCCAGAGGCACAAGGAGGTGGCATTTCCTCTGGCTGGGCTCTCACCGAGTTAACCCGTTGAGCATTTTGCCCACTTAGGCCCTGGTTTTCTGCAGACATTACAGGTCAGGTCTCTGAGAGCCCTTGGATGAGGTCTCCCCTCATCAGCCGCTCCCCCCACTTTGGGTTTATCTGAGTCCCTCTTCTGGGGTGCCCCCATCGGTTCCCTTTCCCAGTCCACTTTGAGTCTCTCTTGATACCCAGAGCGACTGTCCACAAACTCTTCTGCCAACCCGCCTGCACTATGCAGAGCCTGAGGCTTCTTGTCTGCTAACCATCTTTTAAGCTAGTGGGGACAGAGCTCATAGAGTTGTTCCAAACCAGCCCGATTATACAAATCCTCCAGGGTAGTGACACCTGCACCCTTACCTCATTTGTGGAGATACTCTCCCCTCAGAATGGTGGCTTCTATATATGTCACACCCAGGGTCTTCTGCACACCCCAAGACCTTTTCCTATAACCCCAGGTGCCAAGTCATACTTAATCAGTAAAGCCTTTTTGAACCGTTCATAGCTACCACTATCAACTCCATCCATTCGGCTGTATGCCTCCGTACCTTTCGGGCCAAGGAAGGGAGTGAGACTGCGGAGTTGTCTGCAGGATCAATCAGGTTCAAATCACATGCCTTCTCAAAGGCTATGAGGTAGGCATCCATATCCCCCCTCCTTATCTGGAACAACCATTTAGGATCTAGGCTCCCTGTGGACTTGGCATCCCAGGGTCTTACCCCACTTTCCCTTCTGTGGGTCCTCTTGCCCCTCCACTTCTCTGGCTGTAGTTCATGCTTTTCCTGCTTCTCCTCATGTTCTGCCAGCTCCTTTGCCTTCAGCTGCAGCTCCCACCTCTTCTAATCTATCAAAGGGGACCTGAATCACGAGGGCACCCTGCTGGGCGGGGAACTGGCTCTTGGGGGCATCCTGCTGCTGCCTCTGTTGCTCTCAGGCCTCACTGGAAAACCCCCCTGGGTCTGGAACCTGTTTCTTGGTCCTTTCATCAGTCTCCAGAAGGCTTAGCCCTCTCCCTGGACAGGGTTTGTCATGCTCTTCCTAGGGAGGTGGCCTAACCAGCGCCGAACGAGGGCCTAGGTTATATGCCCTTTTCTTGTTGTTTCCTTTGACTACCTTTGTTTTACTGCTGCAAGTCACTTATTGCAAAATACTACTGGTGCATTCAGCATCCCACTGATCCCATCCAACTGTCGTGGATCCACGGGTTCACTTCTACACCCCCAGCTTTGGAACAGGCTCTAGGAGGAACCCCGTCAGTCTACCAGACCCCCCAGGGGGCCCACTCGGCCTGCAGGATAAGCAACACCGCTTCACTGCCTCCTTCGACTGGACCTTTAGCACTGCTGGGTCACAGCGGGATTTCTGTTCAGCAAGTCCTACTGTGATAGACTACGTCCCGGTAGAGACTTGTCTGCTCCTCAGGGATTAATGCACCTCAGCCAGCATTTGTGGTGACACTCACATCATGTTGTCAAAACAGTCGGGTCTATTAATCAACTGGACTCAGCATAGGACGTCCTTAGGTTGGCACAGAGAACTGAAGGTTAAAGCACCGTTCAAGTCCATTCTGGCTAGCCCAGAGCCCAGCCACGTTGTAGTGAACCCCATTGCTCAAGTTCTGTCTGTCTCTCAGTCTGACCTTCTTGGTCAGACTCCAGGGGAAAGCCCGACTCCTTCCAGAAACGAGCTTTGATCCCCCACCTCACACCTTTCCCATCTTTGTTCTCGAGCTGGGGGATGTTGCTCAGCTTCCCTGTTGTGAAGTGGGGAAATCCATCTCCTCTGGGTCATTGGTTGTTAGGCAACAATGTCTTGGTGATGGGCTTTGCCATTGTCTTCACACTGGGGCTTGCCTCAGTCCGTCTTTTCCCAATGACCCATTTAGTCTCAGCTAGGTAACATGTCTCTTAGCCTGCCCTGGGCGCAAACAATCCTCTGTCTCCCACTGGCATCAATGCAACATATAGGGGCCATGTAAATAGTACAGAACATTCCCGCTGCGTGATACAGCTCTCTGGTCAGACTGAGTGCTCCGGGGCAGGGACCTGTCTGTGCTCTTTGTCTGTAGAGCTCCTAGCATCGCAGGGCCCCGATCCTGACTGGGGCCTCCAGGCACTGCTGTGCTGTAAACAAATAATACCAGTAATGGACTGATAATAACATGCAAGGGCTTGACCAAAGCTGTCCAACCTTTACCGAGACCCTTTCCACAGCATTCACCGTGGGGAGGAATACAAGGGTGGGAATTACACACACACACCCACCCTCCAGAGTTTGTCCAGCTGTACTCGGAGATGGGTTGGGTGGCTGCACTGGACTGGTGCCCAGGAGAGGCTGCACAGTCCTGGGGGTAGGGGCTGCTTGTGGCCAGGTGGTATTAGAGCACATGGCCATGGTGAAGGGGCAGATCTGGGAGGGAACCTGTCCTGGTTACAGGGTTACGTGCACCTCTGGCCCCTCTCTGGGCTCTCTGAGTGAACCCGTCCAGTCTCCGGGCTTGTGATGGCATGGTGAAGTGTACTATACAGTTCAGCCACTAGGCGGTGCTGTGTGTAACAGGCCTTATATAAGCCGACCTCCGCCATGCCGGGCCGAGCATGAAAGGATCTTGTGGCCGGCGCCTCTGTGGTGTCTCTCTGAGCCGGAGGCTCTGTAGCCAGGCCAGTTCTAGTCCTGGAGCCTGACCTGCTGGTAGCAGCCCTGGAGCCTGCCATCTCCCAGGGGTACACGACAGGCCTTGTACCTGTGTGTCCATGTGTCAGACTCCCCAAAAGAAGACCCTGCTGGAGGAGGAGATGCAGTCTGGAGTTGCAGAAGGGGTTTGTGGGTACTCGGAGGTGCTGGAGTGCCTGTGTGTGTCCTGGAGGGGGAATGTAGGGGTGCTGTAGGGGATACCTAGGGCCTCATTCCTGAGGAGGGGGCAGTGTCGCTCCTCGTCACAGTGGCATGGCGGCTGGCACAGACCCAGCACACAGCATCATCTGTCAGTGCCTCCCGGCAGGCCTCTCCCCCTCCCCAGGGCTGAGAGCCGTAGCCTGGGTGGGGTGGGGATCCGGCAGCTCTGAGGAACCAATCAGCTGCAGATGCAGGGGGGGAACCAAATGGAAAGCGGACCAGGTGCGGCTCCTTCTGAGCTGCACTGTCTGGGACAGAGGGCAGAGGAGCAAAAAAGAGGCATACCTACCTGGACGTATGGTAACCCTACCGTTACCTCCCCTGGACAGACTCTTCCAAGTGTCCCGGTATTGTTCAACAGTAGGAACAAAGAAGAACAAGAGAGACAGGGTTTTATATAAACACCGTGAAGGGAAAAGGCTCTAATTTAAGGAGAGGGCCAAGCTACGCTCAGGTAACTCAACTAATTTGCTGGATTCCTCCTGATTCTGGATCCGTGTTGCAATTTGAAAGAATAAACCAGTTCTGTGCAGGTTTTATGGGTTTTATTAAAAAGAATTATCAAACAGTTCTTAGGCTTAAATTTTTAGTTCGAAGGCTAAAATTACTGTAACTTCATTAAACTAATTAAGACAAAAGCAATACAAATAAGGCATACATGCTTAACAGTGAAGGTAATTAACTATTGGAACCATTTACCCAGGGTCATGGTGGATTTTCCATCACTGACAATTTTTAAATCAAGAGTGGATGATTTAAAAAAAAAAAACCTGCTCTAGTTCAAACAGGAATTGTTGTAAGGCAGGTCTCTGGCCTGTGTTACACAGGAGGTCAGACTAGATGATCACAATGATCCCTCCTGGCCTTGGAATCTGTGAATCTGTGAAAACAATGATCAAATCCAAGTCACAACTGAGACTGATTCTGTAGGTCAGTGGATTAACAAATAATGATGTTGGTTTGGTTCATCGACTCATTAAATCATCAAATTAAAACAGGAGATCATAGAATCCTAGGACTGTAAGGGACCTCGAGAGGTCATCTAGTTCAGTCCTGGGCACTCATGGCAGGACCAAGCACCATCTAGAACATCCCTGACAGGTGTTTGTCTAACCTGCTCTTAAAAATCTCCAATGATGGAGTTTCCACAACCTCCCTAGGCAATTTATTCCACTGCTTAACCACCCTCACAGTTAGGAAGTTTTTCCTAATGTCCAACCTAAACCTCCCCTGCTGCAATTTAAGCCCATTGCTTCTTGTGCTAGCTTCAGAGGTTAAGAACAATTTTTCTCCCTCCTCCTTGTAACAACCTTTTATGCACTTGAAAACTGTTATCAAGTTCCCTCCCCCTCCCAAATCTTCTCTTTTCCAGACTAAGCAAACCCAGTTCTTTTAATCTTCCCTCATAGGACATGTTTTCTAGACCTTTAATCATTTTTGTCGCTCTTCTCTGGATTCTGTCCAATTTGTCCAAATACTTCCTGAAATGTGGTGCCCAGAACTGGACACAATACCCCAGTTGAGGCCTAATCAGCACAGTGTAGAGCGGAAGAATTACTTCTTGTGTCTTGTTTGCAACACTTCTGCTAACATATCTCCGAATGATTGTTGCTTTTTTTTGCAACAGCATTACACTGTTGACTCATATTTAGCTTGTGGTCCACTATGACCCCAGATCCTTTTCCACAGTACTCTTTCCTAGGAAGTCATTTCTTATTTTGTATGCATGCAACTGATTGTTTCTTCCTAAGAGGAGTACTTTGCATTTGTTCTTATTGAATATCATCCTATTTACTTCGGACCATTTCTCCAGTTAGTCAAGATCATTTTAAATTTTAATCCTGTCCTCCAAAGCATGTGCAACCCCTCCCAGTATCATCTGCAAACTTCATGTGTACTCTCTAAGGCATTATCTAAATAATTGATGAAGATATTGAACAGAACCAGACCCAGAACTGATCCCTGCAGGACCCCACTTGTTATGTCCTTGCAGCCTGACTGAACCACTGATAATTACTCTCTGGGAGCGGTTTTCCAACTAGTTTTGCACCTCCTTTATAGTTGCTCCATCTAGGTTGCATTTCCCTAGTTTGTTAACGAGAAGGTCATGTGAGACTGTATCCAAAGCTTTATTAAAGTCAAGACAGACCACGTCTACTGCTTCACTCCTGTCCACCGGGCTTCTTACCCTGTCAGAGCAAGCTATCAGGTTGGTTTGACACAATCTGTTCTTGACAATTCCATGCTGACGGTTACTTATCACCTTATTATCTTCTAGATGTTTGCAAATGGATTGTTTCATTATTTGCTCCATTATATTTCTGGGTACAAAAGTTAAGCTGATTGGTCTGTAATTCCCTGGGTTCCCCTTATTTCCCTTTTTATAGATTGGCACTGTATTTGCCTTTTTCCAGTCTTCTGGAATCTGTCCTGACTTCCATGACTTTTCAAAGATAATAGCTAATGGCTCAGAAATGTCCTCAGTCAGCTCCTTGAGTATTCTAAGATGTATTTCATAAGCCCTGGTGACTTAAGACATCTAATTTGTTTAAATAATTTTTAACTCTCCCCTCCCATTTTAGCCTCTTTTGATCCTACCTCATTTTCACTGGTATTTACTATGTTAGACATCTAATGACCACCAACCTTCTTGGTGAAAATTGAAATAAAGAAAGAAGTCATTAAGCACCTCTACCATTTCAACACTTTTGATTATTATTCCCCCCACCCCACCCCATTGAGTAACAGATCTACCCTGTCCTTGGTCTTCCTCTTACTTCTAATGTATTTGTAGAATGTTTTCTTGTTACCCTTTATGTCTCTACCTAGTTTGAGCTCGTTTTGTGCCTTGGCCTTTCTAATTTTGTCCCTACATACTTGTGTTATTTGTTTATATTCATCCTTTGTAATTTGACCTAGTTTCCACTTTTTGTAGGACTCTTTTTCTTGATTTTTAGATCATTCAAGATCTCCTGGTTAAGCCAGGGTGGTCTCTTGCCATTCTTCCCATCTTTCCTATGCAATGGAATAGTTTGCTCTTGTACCTTTAATAATGTCTCTTTGAAAAACTGTCAACTGTCTTCAGTTGTTTTTCCTTTTAGACTTGCTTCCCATGGGATCTTACCTACCAACTCCCTGAGTTTGCTAAAGTCTGCCTTCTTGAAACCCACTGTCTTTATTTTGCTGGTCTCCCTCCTACCATTCCTTAGAATCATGAACTCTCTCATTTCATGATCACTTTCCCCCAAGCTGCCTTCCACTTTCAAATTCCCAACCAGTTTCTCCCTATTTGTCAAAATCAGATCTAGAACAGCCTCTCCCCTCGTAGCTTTCACCAGCTTCTGAAATAAAAAAAATGTCTTTAATGCATTCCTGATCCTGTGGCTAACACAGGAAAGAATTGCTTTCCATTAATCCTGCAGCAGAAAATAGGAGAACATGGCTGTTGTGATTTAAGGAGATCCTGTTTAGACACCAGACCACAGAGGTGTTTCATGGTGGCAGAGGCTAGCACCCCCTCAGGGGAAGTATGATGAGTCTGATCTAGTTTTTGCCCCCATGCTTTGTTGCACGCAGGCTGAGTGGGGTCCGTGGCTGTGGCCTGTAAGAGTCTAGTCTCCTGTGGGCTGCAATAGTTTGGTCTAATTTTAGGTGTTGGCCTTGGTGTGCAGGTGCTGAGTGAGTTGCTAGCCTGTGATATAGAGGAGGTCTGACTGGATGATCTCTTGGTCCCTTCTGGCCTAAAACTCTAAATTTAGCTGGTGTAGGACATACCTGTCATTTTGGGTTTAGGTTAAGCCTTGCTGGATGCTGTGAACCCCATGATCAACACTCATTGAGAGAACCGGAGCTCCCTCCATTCCTCTGACTCTGTTTCTTTCACCAATATTGTCACAGAACACGGTTACTGGTTAGGAATCAGCTTTCTTGGAGCCTTTTATCCATTGTGGACAATGTGATATTTCAGGACATGGTTTGACACATGTTCTTACTCCTTGTGACCTGACTTCCATTTATCTATGATGGTCAGTTCAGAAATTACAGTACTAAGAACCAGGTAACATTCATTGATATATGCAATTACAGGTGTTAATTAGAGCTGAACAAAAGTTTTAATTCAAAAAGTATTTTGAGGAAATTTGGCCAGTTTTGAAAAACAGATTTTTGGTGTGAAAATGTTTGGATTTTCTTGAGATTTTTGCATTATTACAAAATTTGCAACTTAGCCTTTTATTTGGGGAGGGAGGGAATCTTATTATGTATTGTTTTTTGGGTTCTATTCTATGTTGCTTCTTACTCATCACCATAATATCACGATTCTTTCTGCTTTGCCAATTTTGAGCCCTCAGCTTAATCACATGGTAGCATTTTCAAAAGTGAAAATATTCATTTTGTAAAATCCCAACTTTCGAGAATAAAAAACAGGTAATGCAAAATTTTGAAAAATGAAAAAATTGTTCATTTCAGAAAAAATCAACAAAACAGACACCTCTTTGATATTTTGATTTAATGTTCAAATGTATTTTCCAGACAGTTCTAGTGTTCGTGTACTGATTAGCGGAACTACTCATCCAATGAGCAATCCTTACTGTCAGACCAGTTGCATTAGAGCTATGCATAGACCAAGAAAAGAAGTAATGATGCATTTGGTATCAATGCACTGCACATCTTTAGTGTGCTGCTGGAATGTTGCACACGCCTTCAGCCAGAAGCTGCCTCATCCTCAGGAGTTACTAGCCCCGTTAACACTGAAAAGCAAAGTGGGTCTTGGAGCCACCCCCGTGTGAGCTCAGTGCAATGAACAGCCAGACTCACATGGGCGGGGCTGGGCCCCAGTGAGAGGTGCTATCTCCCCCCATACCATATCTCAGGGACACAGCGTGATTGGGGAGTAGACCCAGAAGAAAGGGTGGAGCTGCCCAGTGAAAGAGGAGGTGAAAATGTAGATTGGGGCCTCTATACCAAGGTGATAAAATGACACCAGGCCCCGCTCATCGTCCAGATACACTCCGATTTTCCCAGGGCTCCCAGTCAGGGGCAGGAGCATATCTGGGCAAGTGCGAGCCCGGTAATGGCTCCCACACTGATCCACGGCCCAGATCCTCTCCTCAGGAGAAAACTTGATCCAGCCCTTCCTCCTGACAGATTCTTTGGCCACGCCCACAGCCCAGGTCCTCCCACCCCCAACGTCTACCTCCCAGTAGTGTCTCCCCGAGGCAAACCCTTCCGAGCCCAGCACGCAGGTTTCACAGTCAAATCTCTCGCGGTTGTCAGGAATGTCCTGCTGCAGGCCCCTCCATTTCACAGATCGCCGATTCTCAGAGACCACGAGGCTGGGATGAGCCGTGTCTGGATCCAGAATCACCATAGCTGCAGAGAGAAACGGAGCATCAGGGGCAGAGCCCAGCTCTGTCTTTTCTAGGACACTGTCTGATTTCCAGCCTCTACCTCTCGGGGACCTGCTTCTCTGCATTTCACTGCAGCTCTCCTCCCAGGCAATAGGGGCAAATAGTTCCCCTGGAAGAGCTGGGGATGCCTCTAGCTCCCATTGGGCCTGTCTGTAACCTCTACAGAGGCCCCAATAAGGAACGAGCTGAGGTGTTACACACACGGACATCATTTCAACCATTAAAAGAACTCAGTAGTCACCCACCACAAAATCTGTGCTCTGAGGCTGCTACCATGTCTCCACAGCTAAGACAGCACCTGAGTTTCCAATCTACATCTGAGTGGGAGCCCTCTATTCTAATACCCACAAAGTCGTATCAGACTCAAATTTGGTAGATTTGGTCCAGGTCTGAGGTAGAATTTTTCTACCATATTTGAACTGAATTGGCCAAAGGGCTACTGATTGACAACTCTGTAAAAACAGAGATTTCACCAGAGTCCAAAAAGCATTAAGACAATTACCCGCAGCCAGTTAAGGTAATTTACACAGTTTCCTAGAACCCTTCGAGTTCATGAAGTTAATTAATAACAACACAACACATGAGAATTCACCATATGTGTCCAGTAAAACCCCAACTCTGAACCATAATTACCAACGGCTGCGAGCACCTACCCCCCGGAATTGACAGCAGGTAAGTTCCCGGCCTTAGGAGCACTCTGAGTTATTGCAGTTATACTGGAGAGCTCAGGACTCCATCCTTAAGTGTGAGCATTTGTTTTATGCAAGTAAACTGGGGACAAATCTGGCATTTTCATTGACCATACTGCTCTTTCCCTGTGACTTCTGGCATGTGTGCGTTAGCTGGGCAGCAGAGTGGTGCAGGGGGGTCTGACATTAAAATACCAGCTTCACTTACCTGCATTTTTGCTGACTTTACTCCAGCCTGAAATCAAACACACCAAGAGGTGAGCACTCCCCGGAGCACGGACTGCCGACATAGGACACAATGTCATCTGGGGTGGGGGAAAGGGGACACATGGCACTTACCAAGTTCGGCCAGGGATTTCTCTGCAAACAGAGAGACATAGGTATGCAGTCAATTCTACAACAGCTCCTGGGTTAGGGAATGTGCCTTTAAAGGACCACTTTGCCCTTTCCACTGTGCTCTCCGCTGCCCTCTTTCCGCCCAGGTTTCCTGGCCTGAGCTCCATCCTCATAGAGCTCTTAGTGGCTTTGGGCTCTGTCAATTACACCCCCCTTCTTTGCATCTGACCCTCGCTGGGCTCCTATGGCCCTGCCCTAGCTGGGCTCACCTGTGGTGTAGTGTCCACACTCCCCATGTGCCAGGCAGCTTGGTGAGGGGCTAGGCCCTGATAACATGGCAGTGAGGGTTTAATGAGCTAACCCTTGGCCCTGGACACTGGATCTCAGCTCATGGGCCCAGCAACATTAGCTGGCTCCTTCTCACTGAGTTTGTGCCTCAAAGTGTCAGAGAGTGCTAGGAGACTTTGGGACTGCGCTGAGCCCCTGTTTCCAGGGCATCAGAATCCCCCCACCCCTCCATTCCTTTAAATTCAGTAGCAAAAAGGTACGTGGGCCCAGGCAGACCCACCAGTTTTGGATATGGACATTCCCCTGTGTGCAGATTTTAAAGGAAGGGGCTGAAATGAGGCTTATGATGGAAACTGATCAGCAACCTTATCTATGGAGCAGTTACCCCACTCGATGATTAGTCAGAGCTCCCCGTCCGTTTGATTCCCAGAGCCTCTCCTAACAGATAAGTGCAGAGACAAAAGCCAAAGTCTGTCTGACTATGTACAGTGAGAGAAACTTGTTCAAGCCTCCGGAGAGCCCAGACATTCACTTCTCTCGTTCTCCAGCTCAGCGCGCAGAATCTCTGGAAGAGAAAAGGAAGAAAGAGGCAAGGTTTCATCTTGTTGCATTAACTGGGTTATTCCTTCTGTTATTTCAGGGAACTTGTCCCAGGAACTTACCTCTCTCTTCCTCCAGTTCAGATCGCAGGTTTTCTAAAGAAAGAAGAGTGAAAGAGGTGAGATTCCGGGGGGCAATGGTCCCCTCTCATACTAGCAAAGAGCTGCCATTGTATAGAACATCATAGATTCACAGAGTTCAGGGCCAGAAGGATTGTAGTCTGACCTCCTGTACATCACAGACCTTAGACCCTCACTCAGTCACTGCTGTACCAGGCCTAAGGTTACAGTTCAGTCACGGGTATTTTTAGAGAAAGTTGTGGACAGGTCATGGGCAATAAACCAAAAAATTCCCCACCTGTGACCAGTTCATGATTTATACCATAAGTCCCCCTAAGTAAATCTCAGCGGGGCTGCTGCTGGAGGGGGAGCAGGGCCATTGGCACCAGCTGCCAGGGGCCACTGAGCAGCAGCTGCTTCAGCCGCCCGAGGGACCACTGCTCAGGCGCTCTCTGGGGCCAGCCCCACCGGCTGCTGGTCAGGTGGTCCCCGGGGCCAGCTGCCCTGGGCCACTCCAGCAGTGGCTGGCAGTCAGTGCAGCTGGCCGTGGGGCTGTCGGGACAACTGGCTGACCTCATTTGGAAAAAGACGTTGAAAAACTGGAAAGGATGCAGAAAAGAGCCACAAAAATTATTTGAGGGCTGGACAAAATGCCTGATAGCGAGAGACTGACTTATAATAATGGGATTATTCACACACGTAAAGTTAAGCCTGTAGCTAGCTGAACTGTGGCCCTGAGCTCTGTGGGCCTCAGTTCCCTGAGTGTAAAGCGGGATAAGAAAGGGTTCCTCGCCTTGTGCGGTAACTGCAGTTCTTCGAGGTGTGTGTTACTCCATGCTCTGTGTATTCACAGCCCGGCGCCTCACATCGGAGATTTCAGGTCGCCGTTTCTGTTCGGCCCCCACATCCGCTCTCCCCAGCTCGTGCTCCGCATTAGGTCAATGTAGCGCTGTGCAGACAAACTGCCCCCGGTCCCTTCTCCACCACAGAGCTCATAGGTCAGAGCTGCAGAGCAGAGGGGAAGGGGGGTGAGTAGTGGAGCACCCACAGGGACACATCTCAGAGAGCGACAGTCACGGCACCAGGTGAGGGACCCTTTCTCCTTCTTGCAGCGCTGTCTCTGTGGGCGTCTCGGCGACACGGCAGCCGTACCCGTGACGGAGGGGTGGGGTTTCAGAGTCGAGTCTAGTCCTGAGCATCAGACACTGGAATAAAATATAGCAGAGGATGCAGGGGTGCTGGAACTGGGGGGATCAAGGGGCCAGGCCCTCCCCCCATATTTTGCCAGCTATAAAGGCAAGTGACGGTGGGGAGAGGAGTGAGCAGCAGGCGGGGTCTTGGGGGGAAGAGGGAGTGATGCTGGGTTTTGGGGGAAGGGTTGGTGCAAGGTTAGGGGCTTGGGGAGAAGAGGTAGTGTGAGGTCAGGGCCTTGGGGGCAATGGGTGGCGTGAGCACAGGGAGAAAGGGGCAGGGCCTCAGGCGGGGCATGGCATGTGGGGTGCAGCCACAGTTCAGGTGCCTGTGGGCCCCCCACACACTTCTAAGGGGCCTCTGCTGAGATGTGGGTGACTGCAGGATGTTCAGCAAATGTGTGAGCAGATGTCCACGTTTCTGCTCTGCACGTGTCTGTGATCGGAACATTCCTGAGTAAGGCTGTGCAAGTGGAGAGAGATCTCCTGGGGTGAGTTTGAACCGTACAGGAAGGTGGAATGCCATAAGTGTGATAGCAATGGGTAATGCAGTCTGATACCCATCTCGAGAGTCTTTGTTTAGCGATTGAGGCTCCCTTAGATCTGTCTGCAATGGAGAGAAGTAGTCTGCGAGATTTTCTGAAGGGCTTAATCCTCACCAAATAAAAGGACTCTCCCGACATTGAGAGTGTGTAGTGTCACCTCCCTTTTATCCTGGTGTGGTTTTGGAAAAAAGTGGGGAGATGGATAAACCGGTTTATGTGGAAGTGTGAAGATATTTTCAGTAGGAACATGGGGTACAGTCATAATGTAACCTTATCTTTGAAAACAACTGTAAACGGGGTATACCAATAGAGCCCCTATCTCTCCCACTCTCCGTGCAGACATAATGGCCACTAGGATTGTAGTTTTCACAGAGAGGTGTAGAAGAGAGCAGGAGGCCATGGGTTCGAAGGGAAGTCTTGTAAGAAACCGAAGGACTTGGTTGAGGTCTCATGCCAGTGTAGAACATCTGATTGTGAAGACTGCAAAGAGCTACAAAAGGATCTCACAAAACTGGATTACTGGGCAACAAAATGGCAGATTAAATTTTGATAAATGTTGATAAATGAAAAGTAATGCACATTGGAAAACATAATCCTAACTATACATGTACAATGATGGGGTCTAAATTAGCTGTTGCCACTCAAGAAAGAGATCTTGGAGTCATTGTGGAGTTTTCTGAAATCATCCACTCAGTGTGCAGTGGCCGTCAAAAAAGCAAACAGAATGTTGGGAATCATCAAGAAAGGGATCGATAATATGACAGAAAATATCATATTGCCTCTATATAAATCCATGGTTCAGCCACACCTTGAATACTGTGTGCAGATGTGGTCGCCCCACCTCAAAAAAGACACATTGGAATTGGAAAAGGTTCAGAAAAGGGCAACAAAAATGATTAGGCGTATAGAACGGCTTCCATATGAGGAGAGATTAATAAGACTGGGACTTTTCAGCTTGGAAAAGAGGCAACTAAGGGAGGATATGATAGAGGGCTATGAAATCATGAGTGGTATAGAGAAAGTAAATAAGGAAGTGTTATTTACTCCTTCTCATAATACAAGAACAAGGGGCCACCAAATGAAATTAATAGGTAGCGGATTTAAGACAAACACAAGAAAGTATTTTTTCATGCAAAGCACTGTCAACCTCCGGCACTCCTTACCAGAGGGTGTTGTGAAGGCCAAGACTATAACGGGGTGCAAAAGGGAGCTAGATAGATTCATGGTGGCTAGGTCCATCAATAGCTGTTAGCCAGGATGGGCAGAAATGGTGTCCCAAGCCTCTGTTTGCCAGAAGCTGGGATTGGGTGACAGGGCATGGATCACTTGAGGATAACCTGTCTGTTCATTCCCTTTGGGGCACCTGCCATTGGCCACTGTCAGAAGGCAGGATACTGGGCTAGATGGACCTTTGGTCTAACCCAGTATGGCTGTTCTTATGCTCTTATGTTCACACCACCATCTCAGCAGCTCACCTCTTGGGCACACAGAACACTCCTGCGGACACTCTCAGCAGGAACTTTTCCCAGGATCACAAATGAGAAATAGACCTTTCCATTCTCCACAGCATATTTCTACGTTGGGGAGTCCCAGAGATAGACTTATTCCCCACAGCCAGAAACAAGAAGTGCTCCCAGTTCTGCTCCGGAGCTGTCCTGGGTCATCACTCTCTCGGAGATGCCTTTCTCCTACATTGGAACACAGGTCTCCTCTATGCCTTTCCTCCAATTCCTGTAATGTCAAAGGTCTTGCTTGAGGAAAGAAAAGAAAGGGCCAGGGTTATACTTGTAGACCCCTTGTGGCCATGACCAATGTGATTCCCATGCCGTACTCAACTGGCGATTTGCATGCCAATCACTCACCAGCTGTTCCTCATCTCCCCTCTCAGGATACTGGCAAGGTCCATCACCCCAATCGACAGGTTCTCCAACTCAATGCTTCCAACACTTAGAAATTACCTGCTCTGAGTATATAAAGACCATGTCTACTCAATAGTGGGAGAGATTCCAGCTCTGGTGTGACTGGAAACATGTTACCCCTACATCCTCTCCACTACCACTTGTGGTAGATTGCATCCTAGAACTGAAAATGTCAGGGTTATCGCTATGCTCCCTGGAAGTGCATCTCGCTGCCATCACCCCCTTCCATCGTAAGACGACAACAAGATGATGTCTCAGGGCATGAGTAAACCTTGCCACAAATAAGAACATAAGAACGGCCAGACTGGGTCAGACCAAAGTTCCATCAAGCCCAGTATCCTGTCCTCCGACAGTGGCCAATGGCAGGTGCCCCAAAGACCTCTATCATATCCCCCCTTAGTCACCTCTTTTCCAAGCTGCAAAGTCCCAGCCTGATTAATCTCTCCTCATATGGAAGCCGTTCTATCGGGTGGTGAATGCACCAGGTCCAGAGTTTCACTGCCTTGGTACAAAGGGAAGGTGAGCGTGCTCTTCCCTAGCGATTTATGGAAAACATACATGCAGTGTTCTCTATCAATTCTTAATATGCTTGCCCCAGTCAGTGGGAGGAAATGTGAACAAGTTTCCTGACTGCTCTGAGTTCCGGTAAGTAGATATGCAATGTGGATTAAAAGGGGAACCATTTGCCTTGACTAATGTTCGTGTCCAGGAGGGCTCCCCATCCCAATAGGTATGCATCTGTTGTTATTATTAACGTTGGGGGTGGTTGAGTGAAGGGAACTCCTGAGCAGGCATTGTGAGTGTCTTTCCACCAGTTGAGGGAGTTTTTGACTGTTGAGGGCATCAATAGAAGTTTGTTTATACTGTGTGTGCTTGGTATGTGCTGAACCACCACTGAAGCCCGTACATGTGGAGTCTCACGTGATTTATTACAAAGGTGCCTGCCACCATGTGCCCCAGTAGTTGAAGACTATTTCTGACCAAGGTTTGAGGGTTGGCCTGTCTTGTTGAGATTAAGTTGTCTCAGGTGTTGAACCTGCATAAGGGGAGGAAGGCTTTGGCCTCTGCTCCATCTTGGAAGGCCCCTATAAATTCCAGATGTTATACTGGAGTTAATACGGTCTTTTGGATGTCTACTTTTAGAGCCAGTTGGAGGAATAGGTCCATAGTCTTTTGTGGGGGCGTCAAGGAATCATCAAAGGAGCATGCCTTGAGCAGGCAATCATCCAGATACAGGGATATTATCACTCTTTGTTTGCAAAGGAGCACCACAACCATAGAAAGGACCTTTGAGAACACTCTGGGTGCAGACAATGAAAATGGTCTTGTGCCAGAGTGAATACTTCTGTGGATCGCGATATGGAAGTAAGCATCTTGTAGGTCAAGGGTCGAGAACCAGTCCCCATGGTCCAGAGATGGGATTATTGCTGCCAAAGTCACCTTCTTGAAGCGTTGTATCTTTACAAATCTGTGGAGTGATCTTAGATCCAGAATGTGTCTCCAATCACCATTCTTTTTCAGAATCTGGAAGTACTTGGAGTTGAAGCCCTTCCCGCTGTGTTGAGTAGGAACTGGTTCTACAGAACCTAGGTTCAGAAGATAGCTTGTTTCCTGATGTAAAAGCTGCTCATGAGAAGGGTTCCTGAGGAGGGTCAGGGGAGAGCGGTAGGCAGGAGTGAGGGAGGTAAAATGGATCAAATATCCTGTGGAGATGATCTGCAAAACCCACTTGGTCCCAGTTTTGATGAAAAAGAGTAAGGCAGTTGCCAAAGCAGTGGTGATGTTTGTGTTTTTGCAGCAAATTAAAATGGGGGTGGTAACTTGGGTCCTTAAACAACACATCAAAAATTGTGCATAGATGTAGATGGCTGTGATGTTGATGACTGTGGGGGAGTTGATCTTCGCTTTTGTATTCATTGTGTTTTCTGTTGGGGTTCATAATGCCTCTGAGGAGGAGAAAATTGATCAGGCCGGGATCTCTGTGTCATCTGTGATTTATTATATCTTCTTTTTTGTGCAGGTGCATAAATTTTCAGTGAATGCAAAGTGGCTCTAGAGTCTTTTAGTATGTGGAGGGATTCATCCATTTTCTCTGCAAATGATTTGGATCCTTCAAATGGAAGGTCCTCCACAGTAGACTGGACTTTCCTTGGAAAGCCAGAAAGGTGAAGCCAGGAAGCTCCGCATGCCCACTGCTGTTGAGATGAAGCAGGCAGCTGTGTCAGCGGTGTTTAGAGAGGGGTCTGCAACAATGTCCTGGCAAGAAACTGACCCTCAGTTGTGATCACCTGAAACTAATGGGAGATGGTCAATGAAGGTGTTTAAAGTAGAATAATTGATATGGTTGTATTTTGCCATAAGAGCTTGGTAATTAGCAATCTTAAATTGCAGGGTCACCTAAGAATATGATTTTCAAGCTGTTTTAAGTTCTGTCATACGGTGTTGATTTAGCATGGTGCTTTCTGCCATGTTCATTTACAGCATCGATTACAAGGGATTTTAGGAATGGGTGGGAAAATAAAAAATCCAAGTCTTTAGAGGGAACATAATATTTTTATCTGCTCTCTTGCATGTGGGATGTACTGTGCCACATAGTCTTTGCTGGGTCCAGCGATACCTCGTTAATAGTGAGTGCAATACAGGCTGATGATGAAGGGTGTAGGATGTCGAACAGCTTGAGTTGCAACACCTTGACTTCTTCCAGTGGAATTTGTAGAGAATCCACTTCTCTCTTGATGAAGTCTTGAAATGGTTTGAAGTCATTTGCCAAAGTTGGTGGGGGAGGCATAACAGCTTCATCAGAAGAGGATGAAGAGATGTTAGTCACTGGAGTAATCGCTTTGTCTCATCTCACTGTTTGTTCTCCTCCTGTGGATCAGGAGACCTAGACAGAGAAGCAGTAGGAGATTGCCTTCTCCTATCCTGATGAGCAACACTAGGGGCCCTCAAGAATTGGGGTCTATAGGCCAGTATGGCCACTGGGGTGGTGCAAAGGGCATTGAGAGGTGCATGCAAGCGTGTCCATACCAACTGTGTGGGTCATGTCTCTCATGGTGGTAAGCTGGCTCTGCAGAGGTTTCTGGGTGATTCGCTCCCTGGTAGTGGGACAGAGAGCCTTCCAAGGAGACTGAGGAGACTCTGTCATCCTCCTCCTCCTCGTCGTCACTGGGAAGAGGTGGAGCTGTCATGGATGCTGTGGGAGACTCCACTGGTACTGCATGTGTGTCTGGGCACTGAGATGTGGTCAGCACCAAGAATGTGTCGGTGCTGAACCGGGGCGACTCAGGCCTCTCTGAAACCAGCAAGTCTTTAGGCAAATGAAATTCCTGTGATACCAGAATAGCAGGTGACGCCGCTGAGGTAAGCTGAGCAGACGTGGCTCATGTAGAAGGAGCTGACAGGAGTGGGAGTCTTCTGCACTCTGATAAATGGCCGGTAGTGTTGTTCTGGTCTTCTGAAGAGCCGAAGCACTTGGTATCGAGGCCCTAGAGCACTCTATCGGAGATGAGCTAGAGGAGCTGGTTCTCTCTCTACCACCCCTTTCCCCCCAATGGTACCAAACTCCCATAGCCTGTGCCCCTTGGGTTTTTAGGCTTACTGGTGGTACCAGTAGCTGAGGAGCCAGTCGTCTCGTGGGTACCCCGTTGTAGATCAGTCAGTAGCAGAGTGGTTGATCTTGTTAGGGATCACTTCTTTGCGGTAGATTCTCTACCCAATGACTTGTAGCCTGCTTTTTTGTGGCTTTTTGAGAGGAATCCAAAAATTTCCTCTTCCAAGCTGCCATAGTGCTTTGAGCCGAGGAAGTAGATGGAATCGGCCACTTTGGGGACTCTTGTACGGGGGGGGGTGTCCCAGGGCCAGGGTCAGAGGCTGATCCGAGTGAACTTTCCATCATTAGTAGTCATAGTTTTAGTTAAAGGTTATTCCTAGCTTTTAATTTAATGCAGAAAGTACACTCTTAAGGCATGTGTGACTCTCCAAGACAGCAAATGCAGTAGGAATGTACATCACTGACTGGAATTGGTTCTCGGGAGGAGAAACAACACTTAAACCTGGAAGAGCCAGGCATACCCTGTCCAGGTTTCACTTCCCCAGAGGGAGGAGGCAAGAAAGAACTAAGGACAGGGAGTTCGCTAGTCTATAACAAAATAAAGAGGGGGGATTATTTTATTGTTCCTTTTTTTTTTTTTTTTGAAAAAAGGAAACAGAAGGGGAGTATGAACACTAACTGACTGAAATGCAATGAACGAACACTAATCACTCAAAACAGAAAGTAAAATATAGATGAGGTATTCTCAACTCGGGGGCTGCTGAGGCCCTATCTCAGGTCAAGGTGGTTGAGAAGGAGCTGAGGGCAGTTTGCCCGTGCAACGCTCTATAGCCCTAATGCAGGGCCCGAGACAGGGACAGCATCTGTGAGGGCTGAATAGACGCTGCTACCTAAAATCTCCGATCTGAGGCATAGGGGGCACAAATAGACGTTCAGTGAAGTACCCACAGGACACTACTCGAAGAAGAATGATACTTCCTTCCTCCCACCCTTTGTCTTATCTATTTAGCCCTTCAGGTCTTCTGTCATGTGTCTCTGCATGGTCCAGCACAGCGGGGCCTCCAGTTCTCTTGTAACATCACCCATAATAATGTAACTCTGCTCAACTCACAAAAGGGCAAACCGCAGAGATTAGAAAATACGGAGCGGTGCAGAGACCTTCCTTCCTGCTGACAGTGAACCAGAGTCAAGAACATGTTGAACTAGATTTGATTCTTTGCAATTAGATGTGTAACCCACTGGCGGGGTGAGTTAAAAGTCCCCCTGTGAGTCCATCCACAGAGAATACAAGATGTTACAGCCCCTAGCAGCGGTGAACTGCACCTTTCAGAGGATCTGGCCTGAGCCAGTTGGAACCCGTTGTTGTCACGCAGAGGCTCATGTCACGCAGTGCTGACTGTGGGGTGCCGGAGACTGTGTTCAGAGGACAAGCTATTGTCTTAAGTGTGAGGGGGCTCCTGGTCCTGCTTGAAGGCTCTGGGGACCCTGTAGGGAAGTGTCAGTGTGTGATCTGGGGCCTGAGAACACAGGAATGGCCAGATCAGTGGTCCAGCTAGTCCATTGTCCTGTCTTCCAACAGTGGTCAGCGCCAGAGGCTTTAGAGGGAATGAACGGAACAGGCCAATTATCAAGTGATCCATCCCCTGTCAAGTCCCAGCTTCTGGCAGTCAGAGGTTTAGGGACACCCAGAGCATGGGGTTGAATCCCTGACCATCCTGGCCATTGATGGACCTGTCCTCCAGGAACTTATCTAGTTCTTTTTTGAACCCAGGTCTATTTTTGGCCTTCACAACATCCCCTGGCAACAAGTTTCACAGGTTGACTCTGTATTGTTCATAGAAGTGCTTCCTTTTGTTTGGGTTAAACCTACTGCCTAATAATTTTACCCGGTAACCCCTGGTTCTTGTGGTGTGTGAAAGGGTAAATAAGCCTTTCTGAATCGCTGTCTCTAAACCACTGATGATTTTATAGAATTCTATCCCCTCCCTGCGTCCTCATCTCCTCTCTAAACTGAACAATCCCAGCCTCATTCATCTCTCCTCCTAGGAAAGCTGTGCCGCATCCCTAGTCATTTTTTGTTGTCCTTTTCCCAGTCTAATATATTTTTTGAGATGGGCTGACCAGATCTGCACACAGTATTCAACGTGCGGGCATACCAGAGATTTATATAGTGGCAGTATAATATTTTCTGTCTTATTACCGATCCCTTTCCCAATGATTCTGTTCTCTTGTTTGGCTGCCGCTGCACATTGAGTGGATGTTTTCAGAGAACGATCCCCAGTGACTCCACGATCTCTTTCCTGAGGTGTAACAGTGAATACAAATTCCATCATTTTGTATGTGTAGTTAGGATTATGCTTTCCAATGTGCATTACTTTGCATTTATCAACACTGAATTTCATCTGACATTTTGTTGCCCAGTCATTTGTGAGATCTCTTTGTAATTCTTTGCAGGGAGCTTTGGACTTAACTCTCTTGAGTAATTTTGTAGCATCTGAAAATTTTGTCCCTTCACTGTTTACATCTCCAGCAGCCAGTGTGCAAAGAGCCAGCCGAGACAAGGAGGGGAAGAGTTGTGCTGTTCTGCCTTAAACTCACAGACTTTATGGCCAGAAGGGACCATCATGATCACCTAGTCTGACCTCCTGCACATCGCAGGCCACAGAACCTCGCCCACCCACCCCTGTAATAGACCCAGAACCTCTGGCTGAGTTACTGAAGTCCTCAGATCATGATTTTAAAGAGTTCAGGTCACAAAGACTCCGCCATTTACACTAGTTTAAACCTGCAAGTGACCCATGCCCCATGCTGCAGAAGAAAGGGAAAAAACCCACCAAAAAACAAAAAAATCCTTGGGTCTCTGTCAATCTGACCAAGGGGGAAAGTCCTTCCTGAACCCAAATATGGTGATCAGTTAGACCCTGAGCCAGCTTTGTGTCTCTCTGTTTTTGGGTGTTGTTGTAGTAATTGGTCCTGCAAATTTACCCTAATTATGAGCTCAACTGTGAGACAGGAGTGAAAGCTCATAAAATGTCACAATAAGCTATAACAATGAATCTGGAGGGGAAAGGGTGAAAAGGGGAGGGAGACAGACTGAATTAGTCCAAACAAAAATGCCTCCTGATAGAACTCAAAGACTGTGTTAAGATCATGCCTGGTAAACAAGAGAAGTGTGGGATCAGAAATCAGTGAAACAAAATTTGTCAGAAATTAGGCCTAA
The DNA here is from genome assembly GCF_965140285.1 of Lepidochelys kempii. Lineage (NCBI taxonomy): Eukaryota > Metazoa > Chordata > Testudines > Cheloniidae > Lepidochelys > Lepidochelys kempii. The sequence goes on from NW_027621920.1 coordinate 54,478, forward strand.
ATGGTGGACAAAATAATGAGCGGATGGGCTAGTCCACCCCTCACTCCATTTTGGGGTTCTTAAAAAAAATTTTGGCAGGAATATATTTGAAGAGATGCAGGGTACTGCTATTCTGGCTGAAAGAAGGGGAAAGAGTGAGCTTCACCATCATGGCTGCCACTCCTCCCTCCCCTGGATCCCCAGGCCTTCTTCATCCTAATCCTGAGAGATGTCCTGACCAGACCAGGCCAGAGAGAGGGATCCAGAAGGCAATGCCACGTCCACCAGCTCTGGCTGACTCCTGAACGCCACCTGAAATGTGATGTCTGCCCCCACCAATGCGTCCTTTTTCTGCTCTTTATTAGTTCTTCTCCTTCCAGTCTCTCTCCTTTTTCTTTCTGTCTAATAAGAATCTGGCTTAGCTGGCCAAGAATGCTTATTTTGCAGCACTGCTGTGATCCTGCGACCAAAGTGGCAGCTAAAAGCTATGCCCCAAACAGCCCAGTGCTGGTGTGATTTTTCCAGAGTGGCTGATCAGAATATGGGCTGGCTTGCGTTTCTCCGCAGTGAGGCTGCCAGCGAGAGGCAGCACCAGAACAGAAGCTGCATTTTCTCTCTTTGCTACTCTTCTTTCTCGCTGTTTGAAAGAGGTGCCGGCATCAAAGGAAAGGAGCATCATAGGCTGGAGAGAGGCAAAGGTGGGACAGCTGGGGTGACTCTTGACTCTGCAGCCAGGGAGAGGAGGAACTGACTCCCTCCCAGGGTCACACAGCATATTGTCGAAATACTTCTTTATTGTGAATGATGATTTACAGTTTAATATATTCCTAAGAGAGTATTTGATGTTATTTCTATTCCATCATTATTCCATACTTTCGATTATGGCTCCATGGCTAGTTGGCAGCTGGTATCTAGCAGAGTGCCCCAAGGGTCGGTCCTGGGGCCGGTTTTGTTCAATATCTTCATTAATGATCTGGAGGATGGCGTGGATTGTACCCTCAGCAAATTTGCAAATGACACTAAACTTGGAGGAGAGGTAGATACCCTGGAGGGTAGGGATAGGATACAGAGGGACCTAGACAAATTAGAGGTTTGGGCCAAAAGAAATCTGATGAGGTTCAACAAGGACAAGTGCAGAGTCCTGCACTTAGGACAGAAGAATCCCATGCACCGCTACAGACTAGGGACCGAATGGCTAGGCAGCAGTTCTGCGGAAAAGGACCTAGGGGTTACAGTGGACGAGAAGCTGGATATGAGTCAGCAGTGTGCCCTTGTTGCCAAGAAGGCCAATGGCATTTTGGGGTGTATAAGTAGGGGCATAGCGAGCAGATCGAGGGACGTGATCGTTCCCCTCTATTCGACGTTGGTGAGGCCTCATCTGGAGTACTGTGTCCAGTTTTGGGCCCCACACTACAAGAAGGATGTGGAAAAATTGGAAAGAGTCCAGTGGAGGGCAACAAAAATGATTAGGGGACTGGAACATATGACTTTTGAAGAAAGGCTGAGGGAACTGTGATTGTCTAGTCTGCGGAAGAGAAGACTGAGGGGGGATTTGATAGCTGCTTTCAACTACCTGAAAGAGGGTTCCAAAGACGATGAATCTAGACTGTTCTCAGTGGTAGCGGATGACAGAACAAGGAGTAATGGTCTCAAATTGCAGTGGGGGAGGTTTAGGTTGGATATTAGGAAAATCTTTTTTCACTAGGAGGGTGGTGAAACACTGGAATGCGTTCCCTAGGGAGGTGGTGGAATCTCCTTCCTTAGAAGTTTTTAAGGTCAGGCTTGACAAAGCCCTGGCTGGGATGATTTATTTGGGGATCAGTCCTGCTTTGAGCAGGGGGTTGGACTAGATGACCTCCTGAGGTCCCTTCCAACCCTGATATTCTATGGATCTTTGATTTTATGATTCTAGGGACACCATCATAGGACCTAATCACATCAGCCACACCATCATGGGCTCGTTCTCCTGCACATCTACCAATGTGATGTTTGCCATCATGTGCCAGCAATGCCCCTCTGCCATCTACATTGGCCAAACCAGACAATCTCTATGCAAAAGAATAAATGGACACAAATCAGACGTCAAGAATTATAACATTCAAAAACCAGTCAGAGAACACTTCAACTTCCCTGGTCACTCAATTTCAGATCTAAAAGTCGCAATTCTCCAATAAAAATACTTCAAAAACAGACTCAAACCAGAAACTGCAGAATTGGAATTAATTTGCAAACTGGACACTGTTAAATTAGGCTTGAATAAAGACTGGGAGTGGGTGGGTTATTACACAAAGTAAACACTATTTCCCCATGCTAAGTTTCCCCACTGCTGTTACTCACACCTTCCTGTCAACTCTTTGAAATGTGCCATCCTGATTTTCACTACAAAAGGTTTTTTTCCTCCTGCTGAGAATAGCCCACCTTAATTGATTTGTCTGTTAGAGTTGGTATGGCAACCCCCATTTTTTCATGTTCTCTGTGTATATATATCTTCCGACTGTATTTTCCAGTGGATGCATCCAATGAAGTGGGTTTTAGCCCACGAAAGCTTATGCCCAAACACATTTGTTAGTCTCTAAGGTGCCACAAGTACTCCTCGTTTTGTTTTGTTTTTGCTGATACAGACTAACACGGCTCCCACTCCGAACTAAATGATTGCATCTCTCCCCACTATAGATCAAGAAGCACAAAGAACACCCTGGAAACCAGGCCTTTAAACATTAGAAAACATCAGAGTTAAGGTGACGTGTACATACTTCGCGCAGTGCTGTTGTGCGTGTGTGTTATAATACAGACTCACAAGTGTGGCCTAGGGGTCAATTCCCTGCCCCCCACAGCATCAATTTCCTCCAGACTCCCAAGGGAAGTGGTGCTTCCTCCATCCCTTGATGAGATGCCTCTCTCGAGTCTGCTTTGGTCCAAAACTCGCTACTGCACCATACAGGAGGCCTGTGATGTGTAGGGGGCCAGATGAGATGATCTAAGAGTCTCTTCTGGCCTTCAAGTCTCCAAAGCTCTGCAAAACCGAGTGCGGCACATTGAGCATCCTCTGATGGTTCCACGTGTGGCCTGCGTGAACCCTTGCACGACCACTGAGTGTGTGGGGGTGACCCAGGGGGAGCAGCTCAAACACGCAGAGGAGCCGGCTCGGGGCAGGACATGAGCCCTGCAGGGCAGGGGTGGGGGTGGCAGTGACATCACAAGGGCCTTTTACAGCACTCAGCTGATTGGTGAAAGGAGGTTGGGAGGCGGTGACCTCACAGAGAGTCCACGACAACGGCCAGGGAGGACAGGCTGCAGGGCAGGGGGTTCTCAGAGACCCCCGGGGCTTTGCTGCAGGGAGTCTCCTTCTGGAGGTGTCTCCTTGAGGACTGAGAGAGAATTCAGGGTCCCGTATGTGAGCGCGAGGTGGAGCCTCTCTGGAGTTTTCTCCTTTCCCACTGCTCATTGAGTGAGAAGACAGACGTCTCTGTGGAGAAGGGCATCACAAAATGCGGAAGAGATGGCCAGCCCTCTGTGGAGATAGAGGTGGTTAGGGACTATTTAGAAAAGCTGGACGTGCACAAGTCCATGGGGCCGGACGAGTTGCATCCAAGAGTGCTGAAGGAATTGGCGGCTGTGATTGCAGAGCCATTGGCCATTATCTTTGAAAACTCGTGGCGAACCGGGGAAGTCCCGGATGACTGGAAAAAGGCCAATGTAGTGCCAATCTTTAAAAAAGGGAAGAAGGAGGATCCTGGGAACTACAGGCCAGTCAGCCTCACCTCAGTCCCTGGAAAAATCATGGAGCAGGTCCTCAAAGAATCAATCCTGAAGCACTTGCATGAGAGGAAAGTGATCAGGAACAGCCAGCATGGATTCACCAAGGGAAGGTCATGCCTGACTAATCTAATCGCCTTTTATGATGAGATTACTGGTTCTGTGGATGAAGGGAAAGCAGTGGATGTATTGTTTCTTGACTTTAGCAAAGCTTTTGACACAGTCTCCCACAGTATTCTTGTCAGCAAGTTAAGGAAGTATGGGCTGGATGAATGCACTATAAGGTGGGTAGAAAGCTGGCTAGATTGTCAGGCTCAACGGGTAGTGATCAATGGCTCCATGTCTAGTTGGCAGCCTGTATCAAGTGGAGTGCCCCAAGGGTCGGTCCTGGGGCCGGTTTTGTTCAATATCTTCATAAATGATCTGGAGGATGGTGTGGATTGCACTCTCAGCAAATTTGCGGATGATGCTAAACTGGGAGGAGTGGTAGATACGCTGGAGGGGAGGGATAGGATACAGAAGGACCTAGACAAATTGGAGGATTGGGCCAAAAGAAATCTGATGAGGTTCAATAAGGATAAGTGCAGGGTCCTGCACTTAGGACGGAAGAACCCAATGCACAGCTACAGACTAGGGACCGAATGGCTCCGCAGCAGTTCTGCGGAAAAGGACCTAGGGGTGACAGTGGACGAGAAGCTGGATATGAGTCAGCAGTGTGCCCTTGTTGCCAAGAAGGCCAATGGCATTTTGGGATGTATAAGTAGGGGCATAGCGAGCAGATCGAGGGACGTGATCGTTCCCCTCTATTCGACATTGGTGAGGCCTCATCTGGAGTACTGTGTCCAGTTTTGGGCCCCACACTTCAAGAAGGATGTGGATAAATTGGAGAGAGTCCAGCTAAGGGCAACAAAAATGATTAGGGGACTGGAACACATGAGTTATGAGGAGAGGCTGAGGGAGCTGGGATTGTTTAGCCTGCAGAAGAGAAGAATGAGGGGGGATTTGATAGCTGCTTTCAACTACCTGAAAGGGGGTTCCAAAGAGGATGGCTCTAGACTGTTCTCAATGGTAGCAGATGACAGAACGAGGAGTAATGGTCTCAAGTTGCAGTGGGGGAGGTTTAGATTGGATATTAGGAAAAACTTTTTCACTAAGAGGGTGGTGAAACACTGGAATGCGTGACCTAGGGAGGTGGTAGAATCTCCTTCCTGAGAGGTTTTTAAGGTCAGGCTTGACAAAGCCCTGGCTGGGATGATTTAACTGGGAATTGGTCCTGCTTCGAGCAGGGGGTTGGACTAGATGACCTTCTGGGGTCCCTTCCAACCCTGATATTCTATGATTCTAAGGGAAGAGCCCCAGAGAGGTTTGGTACCGAGGCAGCCTGATCCACCTGGTGCTGGCCAAATTCTCGGCACGGAAAACAGTTGGTTAAGGTTGGACAATTTTCCCCCAGCTAGGCCTTTGTTCCTTCGAGTCTTTGGGGTTTGACTTTTTTGGTTTCCCTTTTCCTGCTTCCCTCCCTCCACTGGTGAGGAGGGGGCTGCTCTGTAGCCCTCATGGTGGGAGGCCTCCCAAAGAGATGGGACAGGAAGCGTGCTCTGAGAGTGATCCTCACCGGTGACCTGAGCCATCCCTGGGCCATCTGGGGAACCCTCAGCCCACCGCCAGAGTCTCCACGCTGATTGCTGAGCAGGGAGTCTCGTGGCAGGGAGGAGATTCAGGACTTTGTTGTTCTCTTTTAAGGCCCAGCAAATAAGCCAGAACCAATCATCTGCTTGGTGAATTGTTCTCCTTCTCGCTGCTGATTGTCTCTGAGCCGTTCCTGGTTCTCGCTGGTGTTTATGTCCTTCTAAAACACTTGCTGAAGAATCAGTGTGAATGGTTGTTGGTCTGTAGCTCATTGCAGGTCCCTTTATTCTGATCATTCAGTGTGTGAAACTCCAGACTGATGGTTCGTTTGAAAGTCAGGACACCCGGGTCCTGTTCCCAACTCTATCCCGACAGGTTGTGTGATGGAAGACAAGGCCCTTCACCTTTCTCAGCCTTCGTTTCTCCCTCTGTCAGTTGGGGAGAACAATCCTCTCACACCTGCCTCCCGGAGGGGGGAGGCTGGGGAGCTGTGGGGACATGTTTGAGAGCGTCACTCGGAGCAGTGTATCATAGGAGGTGTCCTGTCGGGTTGAGTCATTCCAGAGGATGATGTCGTGCAGCAGAACCCCGTTTTCCCAACCTGGCGTGACACAGCTTTGCATGTGAACCGAACCAAGGGCGCGCACAGGTCCAGAAGCCGGCGATTTCTCCTTTGGCCGCTAGATGGCGCTGCAGCCTCCCACTTCCCCCTTCTCCTGGTCAGCGCAATGGGGGTTAGTCCCCCCAAAAAGAACGCCCGTCTCGCTTTGAACGTTCCTTGATGTGCACCCTGTGGACTGTCGGGATACGTGTCCAAAAGTTGCAGGGCTTGTTTCATGGTCTACACAACGACAATCTTTCTTCCTTTTTAGACGTGACGACCTTTTTGGTCAAGATCCTTGATTATTCAGGGACTTATCCCGGAAGACCCAAAGTATTTGGGACACAAGACTTGTCTTGAAGGGTGCACAGTGCGAAGTGTTTTTGGCCATAGCAGGTCCCTTGTCGCAAGAATAACATTCATCCCCCTTCCAAAGAAGCCCCAAATGAGCTGTTACCAGAATTGCCCTTTACCTTGGGGTACGCCCATTTGTTAGGATTCCTCTTCTGGTGGGGGGAGATTCTGCAATTCTGTCAATGTGCTGCCTTTGTCACTTGTGTTTCCCTATGGATCGCTACTCCTTCCTTCTGCAAGTTCCCTCCCAATGGAGCTACCCTGCAGGACCTCGGTTCCCCAGGGCTGGGGTCTTCCAGCCCCCAAATGTGATGAACATGAACAGACACACAGGCACACACACATGAAGATAGCATGTCAGAGAGGACTGGGTCATCAGCACTCGCAAGCTGACCCCTGATGTGTCCCGGGACTCAGTGGGCTGGATCGAACAGCAATTTAAAGCTGGTCCCCTCATACGTCCTTGGACTCAGCGGGCTGGGCTGAGCGACACCTTAATCTGCCACCCTCCTTTGTCCCCAGGTTCAGCACCTCCCTATTCCCACCTTCACCCCACAACCATTCTGCTAGTAACCCACTTGCTGAGCAAACCCCTGAGGACTTTTGGGGCTGCAGGGATCTTTAGCTTGGGTACAAGGAGCGTTGCTGCAGAGTGAATGGAGAAGCCAAAACCACCCATGGAGGTGGGGTGGGGGGCTAGCAAACTATAACTGATCAACATGAGGCAGGGTCAGGAGGCTATTCCTAGAGAGAGACAGAGGCACAGAAAGAGACAGATGGATCTCAGACTCCTTGAAGCTGGAATCGATCAGGGTTCCCACGTGGCCTTGGTCGCTGAGGGACCGGAGCGCTGGAGCCAGGCAGAGCCCCCAGCACAATCAGTCAGGAAAGGCTGATGAGGAGGACTTGTGGCACCTTAGAGACGAACCAATTTATCTGAGCATAAACTTTCATGGGCTAAAGCCCACTTCATCAGATGCATGCAGTGGAAAATACAGCAGGAAGATATAGATATAGATATATCGATACAGAGAAGACAAGAAAATGGGGGTTGCCATAGCATCTCTTAACGAGACCAATCGATGAAGGTGGGCTGTTAGCAGCAGGAGAAAAAACACTTTTGTTGTGATACCTTAATCGATTGGTCTCGTTAAGAGTTAGAATGGCAACCCCCATTTTCTCATGTTCTCTGTGTATATATATCTATATATCTTCCTGCTGTATTTTCCACTGCTTGCGTCTGATGAAGTGGACTTTAGCCCATGAAAGCTTATGCTGAAATAAATTGGTTAGTCTTTAAGGTGCCACAAGTCCCCCTCGTTCTTTCTGCTGAAACAGACTAACACGGCTATCACTCTGAAGCCGCACCAAAGGCTCTTATGTAAATTAAGTTGTCATGGGATAAGAGGGAAGATCCTTTCATGGATTGAGAACTGGTTAAAAGACAGGGAACAAAGGGTAGGAAAAAATGGTAAATTTCCAGAATGGAGAGGGGTAACCAGTGGTGTTCCCCACGGGTCAGTCCTAGGACCAATCCTATTCAACGTATACATAAACAATCTGGAGAAAGGGGTAAACAGTGATGTGGCAAAGTTTGCAGGTGATGCTAAACTGCTCAAGATAGTTAAGACCAAAGCAGACTGTGAAGAACTTCGAAAAGATCTCACAAAACTAAGTGATTGGGCAACAAAATGGCAAATGAAATGTAATGTGGTTAAATGTAAAGTAATACACATTGGAAAAAATAACCCCAACTATACATACAATACGATGGGTGGCTAATTGAGCTACAACTAATCAGGGGAAAGATCTTGGAGTCATCGTGGATAATTCTCTGAAGACATCCACGCAATGGGCAATGGCAGTCAAAAAAGCAAACAGGATGTTAGCAATCATTAAAAAAGGGATAGAGAATAAGATGGAGAATATCTTATTGCCCTTATATAAATCCATGGTACGTCCACATCTTGAATACTGCGTACAGATGTGGACCCCTCATCTCAAAAAAGATATACTGGCAGTAGAAAAGGTTCAGAAAAGGACAACTAAAATGATTAGGAGTTTGGAACTGGTCCCGTATGAGGAGAGATTAAAGAGGCTAGGACTTTCTGTCTTGGAAAAGAGGAGACTAAGGGGGGATATGATAGAGGTCTATAAAATCATGAGTGGTGTGGAGAAGGTGAATAAGGAAAAGTTATTTACTTGTTCCCATAATATAAGAACTAGGGGCCACCAAATGAAATTAATGGGCAGCAGGTTTAAAACAAATAAAAGGAAGTTCTTCTTCACTCAGCGCACAGTCAACCTGTGGAACTCCTTGCCTGAGGAGGTTGTGAAGGCTAGGACTATAACAGGGTTTAAAAGAGAACTGGATAATTTCATGGAGGTTAAGTCCATTAATGGCTATTAGCCAGGATGGTTAAGGACTGGTGTCCCTGTCCTCTGTTTGTCAGAGAGTGGAGCTGGATGGCAGGAGAGAGATCACTTGATCATTACTTGTTAGGTTCACTCCCTCTGGGGCACCTGGTATTGGCCACTGTCGGTAGACAGGATACTGGGCTGGATGGACCTTTGGTCTGACCCAGTATGGCCATTCTTATGTTCTTATGTTCTTGTGTTTTCAAACAACAGGTCTTGGTTTTGTTTTGGTGTTTCTCCTACCTGACCACATTTTCATCAGCACCCTTTGGGAGCTCCCCTTCTTAGGGTGGCTAAAAATCACAACTAAATTTTTTATTTAAATTATGACATTTAAATATAGGGTTTTTTTGAAAATTTACATCAAATTTCTTATCTACATATTGCTAGTTCTTCTCTTCCATTTTATGGTCTTTAATTGTCAAAGTGGATGTTTTCTACTTGTTTGTTTTTTTCGTTTCCTAAGTGTTAATAAGATTTCAGATTTTATGTCGATATTTTTCTACTAAGAAGTTTCACACTTAAAATGCTCATCTGTGCTGAAAAAGACAAGCCCAAGGCCTCATTAATATCCCCTAGTATGAGACTATACAGACGCAGAATTGAAAATCAAGAAGCCTGTGCTCTGCGCCTCCTTGGCCAAGAGCTTTGAGATCTACTAGTGAAAAGCGACGTGGACGAGCGAGAGGATTTCTGGCCAGGACACTGTACTTCCACAGGTAAAGAGCTGAAATGCTTCAACCATCAGGATTTGCAGTTTGAAGTCAATAGGACTTGTGCCCTGAGCATTCTCGAAAACCCCTCTCTTAGGCGGCTAAAGGCAGGCTGAAGAGCCTAATTTTGCGCTCCACTTTTTGCAAACTTTGGCCGGCATAAAAAAATTGCTATTGTAAATTACTGAGAGTTTAAATAACTTTTTATTGTTAAAACAAAATTGTTTTACTGTTGAAGTGACAGATTTTATGCCACTACATGACAAGTTCTTAATAAAAATACACGGAGTCCCTGACGCTGCAAACGCTCACTGAACTTTAAACCACGGGACTGTTTCTATGAGTAAAGTTTTGTGTCTGTTTAAGTGTCTGCAGGACCCGGGAATTAATTTTCACTATTTGGATTTTTGCATACAGCAATTTTATAAATCATGAGACCCAGTGGCTGGGAGGTGTGGGGGCTGCAGACTCTGGGGTGGGGCTGGGGATGAGCAGTTTGGGGTGCAGACAGGGCAGGATTAATGCAGGGGATCTAGGGGCTGCAGCCCTGGGTTAAGGGGGACTCCGCCAAAAGATCTCCAGGCTGCCAGAAGTGCCAATCTTTTGGTGGGGCCCCCTTAGCCCGGGACCCTGGACTGCGGCCACTAACGTCCCTGCGTCCGGCCCTTCCTAGCGGGGAGCAGGGAGGCGGCTTCGTGCACGGCTGTCCCTCCCCCACCGTGCTGGGCTGGAGCTGGAGCTGTGAGTGTCTGGAAGCTCCGCCCACCCGCTGCCCTCGCCTGCAGGCTCCACCCCCGCAGCTCCCATTGGCCGGGAACCGCAGCCAATGGGAGCTGTGGGGGCGGTGCCTGCAGGCAGACGCAGGACAGCGCAAGGAGCCACCTCCCCCCCCCCCGGGGCCGCAGCCAGGGACATCCGTGCCGTGCCGGCAGCTGCAGGGTCACTCCGGGAGGAGCAGCGCAGGGCCAGGGCAGGCAAGGAGCCTGCCTCAACCCCAGTGCGCCCCCAAATGGGAGCTGCCCCAGGCAAGCACCCCGCACCTCACGCCCCAGCCCTGAGCCCCCTCCCACACCCTAACTCTCTCCCAGACCCCCACCCCAACCCCCTGCCCTGAGCCCCCTCCCACACCCTAACTCCCTCCCAGACCCCACCCCCACCCCATCCTCCTACCTGAGCCCCCTCCCACACCCTTAATCCCTCCCAGACTCCCACCCCCACTTTCTGCCCTGAGCCCCCTCCTGCACCCTAACTCCCTCCCAGAGCCCACCCCACCCCAACCTCCTTCCTGAGCCCACTCCCACACCCTAACTCCCCCCAGACCCCACCCCAACCTCCTGCCCTGAGCCTCCTCCCACGTTCCAAACCCCTGATCCCCAGCCCTGCCCCAGAGCCCGCACCCCCAGTTGGCCCCCTCACCACCTTCCGCACCCACCCCCCTGCCTCAACCTGCAGCCCCTCCTGCGCTCTGAACCCTGCATTTTTCACTACAGCCTGGAGCCTGGGGGCCACAAAATCGAATAGCCCTGGGCCCAAAGAGGCTGCGCGGGGGCTCAGGCCAGAGGACTCCCCCAAACTCTCTCCCCACCTGCAGCACGGTGCTCCGGGGGAAGGGGCCTCTCTTCCCCCATGGGCATCAGCGAGCTCCGGGGCCAGGAGAGGGGCCTGTGGCAGCCCTTCATCTCCAGCTGGCTCCCCTCCCATCTACCCCTCTCCTCTCCAGGCCCCTGCTGCGTGGCCCTTCATCGCTGGTGTGTGAGCGCGCAGCTGAGAGGGAACTTAGACTCCAACCCCCTGCTCGAAGCAGGACCCTTCCCAGTGCTTCACCACGCTCCTAGTGAACTAGTGTTTCCTAACATCCAACCTCGACCTCCCCCACTGCAACTGGAGACCATTGCTCCTTGTTCTGTCATCTGCCACCACTGAGAACAGGCGAGCTCCATCCTCTTCAGGTCGTTGAAGGCTGCTCTCAAATCCCCCCTCACTCTTCTCTTCTGCAGACTAAATAAGCCCAGTTCCCTCAGCCTCTCCTCATAAATCATGTGCTCCAGCCCCCTAATCATTTTCATTGCCCTCTGTTGGACTCTCTCCAATTTGTCCACATCCTTTCTGTAGTGGGGGGCCCAAAACTGGACACAGTACTCCAGGTGTGGCCTCACCAGTGCCAAAGAGAGGGGAAGAATCATTTCCCTCGATCTGCTGGCAATGCCCCTACTAATGCAGCCCAATAGGCCGTTAGCCTCTTGCTGTTAGCCTTCATGTCCAGCTTATCGTCCACTGTAACCCGAGGTCCCTTTCTGCAGAACTGCTGCCTAGGCAGTCGGTCCCAGCCTGTAGCGGTGCATGGGATTCTTCCGTCCTAAGTGCAGGACTCTGCACTGGTCCTTGTTGAACCTCATCAGATTTCTTTTGGCCCAGTCCTCCAGTTTGTCTATCCAGCATAGAGGTAGGGTCCAACATTTCATTTCTACTTGATAGCACGTTATTTAATAAAATGGATACATTCAGGAGCAGTAATGGTCTCCATGAGGTTTGAAATGCAATGTCCTGAGCTTGGCCTTGTGGTGACGGTTTATTTGTGACGTTCCTGCTGTGAAGGAGGAGGAATAACATGGGTCTGGATTTCTCAGATTCATTCATCTGCAGAGGGGAAGAATGTGAGAATGGGCCTTCATGGGGTGAGATGGGACCTTCAGGGAAGTCTCTTGACGTGTTTCTTTTAAATTACAGAGTCTAGCAGGGCTCTGCTGTTTATTCCCTGCAGGTATCATGCATTCCTAGATCTGGAAGGTTTAGCTCAGTGGTTCTGAACCCACGGCCCATGGGCCACTTGCAGCCCAATCAGCACACAGCTGTGGCTCATGTGACATCCTCAGGGGCATTCAGGTAATATCTGTGTTGTGTGGATGCAGCCCACATAAGGAGGGGGCTCAGGACTGGGGCAGAGGGTTGGAGTGCTGGGCGTGCAGGCTCTGGGGTGGGGTTGGGGCTGAGGGGTTTCGGGTGCAGGAGGGGTCTCAGGACTGGGGCAGAGGGTTGGGGTACGGGGAGTGAGGGCTCCTGCTAGGGGTGCAGGTTCTGGGGTGGAGCCAGGGATGAGGGGTACAGGCTGCAGCGGGGAGTGAGGAGTCCCCCCAGCCCTCTCTCTGTGCAGCAGCCCGGGGCCAAGGGAGAGGCACCTCTCCCCACCTGCACGGCCTTGATAGCCTGCTGCACAGCCGCGCGGCTTAGAGGGAACTTAGGTAGCTGTCAGGCAGCATGAAGGAAACACCACTGCGTGGTGCGATCCCCACAATCATTGATACAAACAGGCTGCACCAGGTGTCACGGCAGTCACACAGCCAGACAGCTTTGGACAGGTTGGGAGACACCCCCAGTGATGCCCTGGATGTATGGCTGGAGGAGGAGGAGGAGGAAATTGGGCAGTTACCTCTGCATGACATTTTCCTGGAGTGGCTTCCCTGGGTGGAGTGCCACGTCTGGGCTTGGCCGACTAGCATGGGCTGGTGGGGCAGGAGAGTGCTGCAGAGCTGGGAGGAACGGCTGTGGGAACCGGCCGTGGGGAGGTTGAAGTGTAGGTTCCTGGAGGCCTGTGCAGCGCTCAGCCCGGAGCTGCAGGGGTGGTGTCCTGACACGAGAGTTCCCCTTGGCCCCAAGAAGCATGTGGCCAGGGCCAGTCTTAGGGCAGGGCAGTGTGGGCCCCTGCCGAGAGTGCTGTAGCCAGGGGGCACCGTGGTGCAGAGGCTGCCTGCGGGGTGCAGCCTGGCGTGGCAAGAGCGTCTGCTTCCCTGCCCCTGAGCAGAGCCCCCCTGCTCCCCACTCAAAGGGTGTCCCTCCCAGCCTGACTCCAAGTTCTGCCCCTGCCCTCTGCCCCTGCGAGCCGGGTCTCCCTGTGACGCTGCACTCCGTATTCTGTACGGAAATGTGCTCACGAGTATGAATATGACGTAACTGGAATATGCTTTATGCAAACTGCCTCTTGTGACAGATCATTGAAAAAGTTCTCATCGACTGAATGAGTTCATCCTATTTCTATGCATGTGTCATTTCCATGTCTGAAGTTAGAAATATGAGGTATAAACGTGGATTACTAATGTCCTCAGACGAAGGGAGGGCCGTTAATGGTATTTCAGGAACCGGATGGCTCCAGTTAACTAGAACTAGTTGTGAATGGTTTTGTTTTCCTGTAAGCCTTCCTGCGGATGTGTGGGCTAGCCCATAAAGTGTGGAGACTGGGGTCTCACAGGGACATGTGACCATGTCACCTGATACTGGAATCCATCTTAAACCAGGTACTTTTCCATAAGGAACTGGGAGGGTCAAGCTGAAATAAGGACTGCCGCCTTTTACCATATCTATATAAGGGGGTGAAACAGGAGGGAAGCTGCGGCCAGTCAGCAGAAAGCCCCTGCTCACCATCCAGGATGTCTGCTGGAACTAACATAAACTAAACAGGAGGAACGATTGGGACCGGACTAGAAATGCGTCCAGTCTGTGGAAAAAAAGCTCATTGGAACATCTTTGAGGGTGAGATATTGCATGGAGCCAGTTTCTTAGTGTATTAGGTTTAGCCTTGTGTTTGTTTTATTTTACTTAGTAACTTACTTTGTTCTGTCTGTTATCTCTTAGAAACACTGAAATCCTACCTTTTATACTTAATAAAATCACTTTTGTTCATTAATAATCCGTGTAAGTCATTGGTCCCTGCGGGGAGAGCAGTGTGTGCAGATCTCTCTTTACAAGGAGAAAGAGGGCGAATAATATGAACTCACACTGCGTATAACTTGTACAGGATGAGAGGAGTTTATCCGGGGTTCAGGCTCCCGGGAAGGCGCTGCACTGGGTGCTGGGGCAAGACCCTGTTAACTGAGCCGCCCCAGGGCTGAGTGAATCTCCGTGTCTGTATTCGGCAGAGGGTGTGGCCCTATCTCTGGGTCTGTGCTGGAGGGGGCCTGCAGGGTCTGGCTCAGCAAGGCAGAGTCAAGGGGTGCCCAGGCTGGCAGAAGGGTTCGGCTCCGTGGTAGCTCAGGACATCAAGTGACAGTCCCAAGGGGGGCTCTACAAGTGAACCCGCCATACTCCCCTTCCCCTCCCACCACCACCCCAGATGGTCCCAGCCCTGCCGTTCCTCTTTCCATGGGCCCAATGGAAGATGAATGGGGCCAGCCAACGGGAGCGGGAAGTTGCCAGACTCTTCTAGGTTGGGAGGCGAGGGGAGGGGAAGGGAAGGAACTTGGAACTAAAACTGCAGGGCAGAGAGACAGTAAGTCTTAGGGGGTCCCGACCCAGTCCCCCAGCTTCTAGCCCACCTCCGCTCCCAGGGGACCTCTCCCTGTGCTCCAGCTCACACCCACCCAGCTTCCAGGGCCCCCCCCGTGCGTCTAGGTCCCAGCCCACCCAACTCCCAGAAGGCCCCTCTCTGTGCCCCCAGAGCCAGGGGGACTCCTCCCTATACCCAGAGCTCCCAGCCCCCGGCCATGTCCACACAGCTCCCAGGAGGCCCCTTCCCTCTGCCCCACAGGTCCAAGCCTCCCAGTTCTCAGCCTCCTGCTGCAATTCTCCCCAGTTTTCAGGGTCCCCTGCTGCAGGCCACACTCTGACCCGACGGGCCCCCATGCTCCCCAGCTCTCAGGGGCTCCCCCTTTTTCTTACTCAGCCCAAAGGGACAGGCTAGTGCAGGGGGTTGGGGAGATTTCGGGAGTCAACCTTCCACCCTCGCCACGCACCCTAGCTCCCTCCATTGCGCTGGAGCGTGTTAACCGCCCCCCCCCACAGTCACCCCCTGCTCTGGGCCGGGGGAGGGGCACTTGAACATTGGTGATGCTCAGCATTGGGGTGGGAGAAATCTGCCCTTCTGGAGCCCGCATGTCACTGCCCCCTCCCGGTATCCCCACACCAGTGTGAGTCTATCCAGCCACGTCCGGTTCCTTCCCCCCCGTTCTGGGGCTCTCAGGTCACCATGCGCCCCGGCCACCACAGCCCTCTGGTGCCCTCCTGTCACAGCGCCCCCCTTGGGTGCGACCCTCTGGGCTCTGGCAGAGGAGCTGGATGCGGGGCTGAGTGGGAGAGGTTGGGAGGTGCAGGAGAGGGACGCCTGCCCCAGAGCCCCCTCGCCCTGTCGGAGCGCGGCCGAACGCCTGCTCCATCGTCTTGGCTGTCCTGCTCAGCGACCAGACGAGGGGTCCCTGGGGCACTGGCTGGGGGAGTCAACGTGACCGCTGTGGGGTTTCCCCTGGGGCCCGTCACCGTGGCATCCAGACGTGAGTCACTGCGGGGCAAGACCGGCCCTCCGGGTGGGTGCCGTGGTCAGGGAGGTGCTGTGGTTAAGAGGCAAGAAGCAGGGTGGGCCTGGAATGCGAGGTCACGGAAGGGAGTTGGGGGAAATGGGGGGTAGAGGCAGGGTGGGCTGTGGGGAGAAGGGGAGCCTTGGAAGGCATCTACGGACAGGGGTGCCAAAATACAGGTTTGCCCAGGGTGCTGTTCCCCTAAGGATGGCCCTGCACGTGGCCAGCGCCAGGCGGGAGCTCCCCACATGCGAGGGGCTCAGGCGTGTAGCTAACCAGTGCAGTGCAGCTGGATCGACGGCTGGGGACGCGTGTGCTGCTCCAGAGGGGTGCTGCTCGGCGGGGGCGTGAAATTTGGGCCTTGCACAGGAAGATCCTGATGGCTTTGCCTGTCTGAGGTTCCTGAGTGGCATTGTGGGACTCATGTGCCTAATCCTTGCCCCCCGCACCAGCTCTTACAGCTTATCAAAGGCCTGGGCTATTTCTTCATGGTGCTGCAAGGCCTGGTTGGTCACCCTGGCAAGGTCACCGGTATTCACGTGGGGTGGCCTGGACAGGTCGGTGGTGACAGGAGCTTCCGCTTTGTTTTCTGCAATGAAGATGGGAACCTTTCTTCCCAAGGAAGGTGTGGACACTCAGGTGTTTGTGGTTCCTCCTGTGGTTCTGAGAGACCCACCTCACCCTCTGCTTCCCTGGCGCAGGAACCTTTCACCGGAGAGGAGACAGCAGCTCTGGACTATACGCTGGGGAGCTGCAGACGGACTGCTCTATGCCAGGTGCTTCGGGGAGATCCGCACTGGTGGGTGGGTGGCGGACGGGGAGAGATTTTCTGGAACAGGCAGAGAAGATGCCACTGTGTAACACCCGAAACAGGAAAGGAAATAGGGGCGTGAAGGTGCCGTGAATCCACCAAGGTGGAAGGGTGGGAAATGAATGTGCTGTAAGCAAAGAAAGGACTGAAATATGTTGCAGTTTTGATTTTATTAGGAATTGATGCTCTGGAGAACGTTACATATTGATGGAAATATTCCAGACTGACTTTTTTTAGTAGAGTTGGACACTTAAAAAATAAATAACACCAATTGATTAAAAAAAATTAACAAACAACATAGTGCAGAAAGAGCCAGATTAACTCTCCTGTGGCCTAGTAGATGTTGTGGGGCTCCTGGAGGCTTGGAGTAGAAGAGCGGGCTCAGGGCCAGGGCAGGGGATGGGAGTGTGGGAGGGGGGGCAGCTCCAGCTGGTGGGGTGGGCTCCGGGGTGGGGCCAGGGACGGGACGGGGGTTGAGGTGCAGCAGGAGGTTTGGCGTGCGGTATCTGGGAGGGAGTTTGGGTGTTCTCGTATTGGAGGATTTTACCTTGAGGTGTGTTCCAGAGAGGCAGGGAAGGGTCTTGTTCAGAAAGGCAATGGGTAAACCAGGAAGATTTGTAGCGTTGCTATTTAGGAAGATGGTGCCCCCAGAGCTGGTGCAGGGGTGGAGGGGAAACACCCCCTGTCCTGCAAGCCGTTGCCGTGTGTGTCATGCCAAAATACAGCGCTGTCCGCCCCTTAGAGAAGAGAATTGAACACCCGAAGCACAAGCAACCCTGCAAAATTAATGGACTTTTGCAATATTTGGTCTGAACCCAAGAGGTTATCGATGTCACCACAAATGCCTTGTCTCTATGCATCATGAAATGTCTCTGTAGCCTCCTCTGGGCTAGTTGCCTCCCATGAGAGTGATTGCTTGAAGCTGTAAAGGGAGCTAAAGACTCAGGGCACAGATCACCCTGTGAGCCAAAGGACATTGTTGTTTTTCCTCTTTCCCTAGCTGCTGTTACGATAAACATGCCAGCTCTGCCCTGTGCTGGAGGTTTAACCCGCAAGGTGCTGCCCCCTTGCCCAGCGGAAGGAGGTCTGTTGTTCATGGGAGACGGCAGATCCGTGTCCAACTCCCTTCTTTGCCAAGCTGATCCAGCTCATTCCTCCATTCAGTCCCACGACACTGAACACAGTCAATGGCAGCTGGGGGCCCTGCAGATGCATGTGGACTTGAAATCTCCGGCACCCACCACACGAACAACGGCCCTGTCCCTTAGTCCGGCCGTGTGTCTGCGTATTATGGCACCCAGGGGCTATTGCCAGCCCCTGGCACCACATCATGAGCGCCAGGAGATGGACAAAGGTGACGGGCAGCAACTTGGGAGAGGCAGACCCCGCTCTGTGAGGATTTGCTATCTGAAGTCCAGGAAGGCCACATAGCCCCGATGGAGACGGCAGCCTCACGGACTCTGGTCATTGGGCCACACAGCCCAGGACAGAGAGGACGGCCACACTGACTCTTGTTGTTGGGCCACACAGCACTGCGTGGGAGGGCAGCCCTTTTGACACTGGCCATTAGGCCAAACCACCCTGGGGCTAAGTGCAGTTATTTGATTTCAACCCTGGGACCTCACCCCTTCACCCCTAAGGCATCGCTCATCTCTCACCACGAGACTGACCCCATGACATAAGACTTTTGGGATGAAGATGCAAACAGGAGTAGAAGCAAGGAGTGGCATGTGACCCCTCTAAGAGATCCTCCCACTCCTCTACCCATCTGAGGGTGTTTTATCTCCATCCACCTGCCTCAGGAATGGATTTGAGCAATTGGGGAATGTTCTGGGGCAGAGTGACCCATCCGGAAGTGGGTCACGTGACCCTCCGAGAGCTCCTCCCACTTGGGGTGGCCTCAGCCCCTTCGGACCCACCAGAGAAGGGATTTCACCAAACAGGGTAAGTGCCGTGGTGGGGTGACCTGCCCGCAAGAGGGGTCCATCACCGCTCCATGAAATCCCCGCACCGTCCTCTGCTAATCAGTCAGGGTTTTGCACACACGCTTTAGGCCATCCCAGAAGGGAAACGTAACGATCAGAATAGGCAGTGCCCGAAGGTCTAGGCCAGAAGCCGCCGATCTCTGGAACTCCATGTTTGCGAGGCTGGCAGCATCGTCCTGGAAGTCGAAACACAACACTGCGGGGAAGAGCCCGTCTCGTTCCAAGGATGTCTTTTGAAGAAACCATGGCCTAGACCTTCGGGCTATACCTGTTCTGGATTGGTACACATTTCCCTTCTGAGATGGCCTAAGGTGGGAGTGAAACCCTCGCCAACTGCTAGAGGGTGGTGCGGGGACGTTTTAGAGGGAGCACGGATTCCTGTTGCGGGCAGGTCACTCCACTGCAGAACTTCCCTTATTTGGTCAAATCCCCTCTCGGGGTGGTCCTACAGGGCTGATGCCCATTTCATTTGGTAGAGGACACAGGGAGGAGTTCTCAGAGGGGATATACAACCCCCTTCTGGATGGGTTACCCTGCCCCGCAACGTCCCCCGACTGGTCAAATCCAGTCTCTGGTTGTGTAAAATGCTGGTTGCCCCTGCAAAATTTTCTTAAAAGAAGGGAAGAAAGACATGTACCTTTTGGGTTATCTGTCAGGTGGCCATCTTGGACTTGGGAAAAGACTCTGGTGACCTTTAGCCATTTTCTCTATTAGTTTGGGTTGGGAAGCACACTCCCACGCACGGATTGAATCCACGTAGACAGGGGCTAACATCCAGGCAGAGACAATGCAAAGAGGGGTAGGGAGGGTTTTTAGTTAGGTCTACTCACCCGTTCCTGTGTCCATCATGAAGTCCGTCCCTGACGTCCAATGTGAAGACAGCAGCAGCCGTCCATCGCCGTCCCTGCAAGAGAAGGGAGAGAGAACATCAACATTACCTCCTGGGTTTAATTGTTTGGGAGACTGGAGCATTTCCAGAGTTAAAGTTTTGTTAATCCACCCCTTCTCTAGCCTATCCTAGTCCTTTTCCCTCTCATAAATAAAGTCTTGTTTGTGTGCTTACCACTGCCTGGCATTATTTTCTTGTGCTAAGGCAAGCTCTGACAGATGGGCTTTACGAAGGGGACCATGTGGGAAGAATTTACTGTAAGATTCCCCGCATCTTCTGAATGGGGTTTGGGTTCTGCCCTCTTTAAAGGAAGGAAAAATCCTTCCAGGTGATCCTACGGGGCTGAAACCCACTGGGATTACTTAGTAATCTGCCCTATCCACCATGATGTATGTGACCCTCTGTGTCATATGGAAGTAGCCCATGGATCATTATGCATCTTTTGATTTAAAATGGACACTTGTGGTGTACAAAGAAGGACAACTTTTCACAGAAATTGTATGGACACTTCAAGTATTGAATACAATGCTTTGATCTTTCATCTGTTCATTAAACAAAGACAAAGGTGCAGATTTGGGAGGCTAGGCACTGACTTCCCCAGGATCATTCCTCTCCACGTAATTCCCATGATAAATCTCCTGTCAAGGACAAGCCTGAGGAAGTGTGATCAGGGGAACTACCCAGAGCACCAGACAAATCAGGGCCCTGAGCTGAGAAAAACCAAGCCTCAGCCAGTTCACATTAATTCAGCTGTCCTCAGCGCAGACACCCCTGAAGCACCCAAGGATTACTTGAAAGGCTTTGAGAGGCTTGGCTCTGCAGAGCTCGAGATGAAGCCTATTACTGCAGGGAAATCAATGACAGAGTAGACACGGGATGGAAAGATACAGGGACACAAATTTCTCTGGTTAACTCGAGTGTGTTTCCAAAATCTGACCCCTTGCCTGCCGCAATGGCAGAGCTTGTGTTAAGAAGACAGTCTAGAAGTATTGTACCTTTAGTCATGGTGCACAAAGAAGAAGATGGTTTACAAAGTGATTGACAAGTGGGGGCGGTGGACGACATCCCCGCTGAGATGCTTATTGGCAATTCTTTTTTGATGTGACTAAGGGTGTGGATGTGGTCACTTGCAGCCAAAGTGGATCTTTGTGTTGAGATCTCAGAGAGAAGGAGGGAAGTCCCAGAAGTTACTAAGAGAGACAGAGAAAGTCTCTTTGGCACCCCGGCAGTAGAGAGAAGCAGCGTGTCTCCAGCAGCAAAGGGAGGTGAGATGAACCCC
Source organism: Lepidochelys kempii (assembly GCF_965140285.1). NCBI lineage: Eukaryota > Metazoa > Chordata > Testudines > Cheloniidae > Lepidochelys > Lepidochelys kempii. Next base: position 75,173 of record NW_027621920.1, read on the forward strand.
TGTAGTGCAGCAGAAGGCAGCCTGCCCAGTGCCTTCAGAGACAAAGGGATGGAAGATGTGCCTGACACTGAACAAGCTGTTCCAATTGTTCACAGCCAGAGTTTTGCAGTTGAGGAAAGCATAGACCTAGCCCAAGAGAGCACCAGGCATGGTGGCTTAGAGGGGGGCCCAGGAAAGGAAAACAGGGAAAGGCCTTTTGAAGAAGATGGAAAATTGTCTAGGAAAGCTCCAGTGGGAGAGAACCAAAGCCCTGACCAACCCTCTCAGCAAGTGAGTGTGCCCAGGCAGCACCCTGGTGAGTCATGTTGTGAGCACAGGAATGTCCTCATGCTGGTCACTTGGGGATGGACGCCCCACACAGAGGGGCTGTCTCAGCCTCTACCTTCCCCGGCCCCGCCCCACTCCGCCAAGCAAGCAGCCTGGAACTCAGACTCAGAGAGTGAACTGTGTCGCTGACCTTTCAGAGGAAAGCAGTCACACAGCCAACCCCTCGGGGACATGGGGTGATGGCAGACGGGCTCTCCCTCCAGGTCCCAGTCCTGGTTTACCCTGCTGGGCTCAGGCACATATGATCCCCAGGGGGAGCGGGAGTTGGGATTCACCAGGACATCCATTTTGACATACTTGTGGAAAAGGACAGTATCTCTTGAAGGCAAAATTCAGCCCCTGCCTTTGTAACAGCCAAGGATTTGAATCCAAGGAGCCTTTTCTGAGGAACAAAGTCTAATTCTAATTCGGAGGAACAAACAGGGGGAAAGGGGCAGAGATACAGAGTCAGGGAGTGAAATGGAGAAAATACAGGACGAATTTTGAGCAAGGGCGAAGTGTAATAAACAGAATCCAGAATATTCTCAGCACACCTTGTATAACTCTGGGCCTGATTCTCTTCCACACTGACGACCCTTTCCCTGTCTCTGGCCGTGTCTAGAGGGCTTTATGCCCCTCTCCAGCCCCTTTACACTGCCGTGAAGGTAAAGGTGTTATGTCATCTTAGCGCAAACAAGAATCAGACCCACCCTGGGTGTCCAGTCACCCCTCTACACACCCAGGGTTTATTTTTCAAAGTGCTTGTTCCATGCAGGGCTCTGGAAGCATTTAATACTCTCGGCGGCACAGGGGGCACAGGAGGCTCTATTTGGGGAGTTTCACACACAGGAGCCAGGAGCTCGCTAGAAGTTGGGGGGCCACCGGCGCTTAGATCATGGCCCTGCCACCAAGGCCCCGCCCCATGTCACTATCTTCCCCTGAGGCTCCTCCCTCACTCTGCCTCTTACTTCCCAATCCCCCGAGGCTCTGGTCCCCCACTCTTCACTCCTCTCCTCCCCATCCCCCGACACCTTCCTACCTGCCCCCCGCTCCTCTCTCTGTCTCTTCCCCCAAGACTCCACTCAGCCCCTGCTTGCTCCTCTCTGCCCCTTTCCCATAAGGGGGAGGCTACCAGGGGGGCCATGGGGCCAGGCCCCCATCCCTTTTTTCTGCCTTAAGTGAGCAGGAGGCAACAGGTCCTTGGGGAAGGAGACAGGGCAGGAAGAGGTGCAGTGTGGAATGGGAAGAGGCAGAGCATAAGTGGTGCCCCCACTTCTCTGAGCCTTCACTTCCAGCGCTTGAAAGGTGACAATGGGCCCACGTGCCTCCGGGGGGGAGGGACCCACACCACACCCCCAGCAGCTCAGCCTCCCCTGGCCTCTTAGACATGCTGTCCGTGCTCAGCTCCTTCCACAGTCTAGAGAGGAGCAGCACCCAGGGGTAGGACTGAGCCATGGGGCACTAGGTGAGTGGCAGAGGCTCCGGGAGCTGAGCGTTTGCCTCGGACCCCTCAGGGACACAGCGTGAGGCACCATCCCCGGCATCTTCATAAATGATCTGGAGGATGGTGTGGATTGCACTCTCAGCAAATTTGCGGATGATACTAAACTGGGAGGTGTGGTAGATACGCTGGAGGGGAGGGATAGGATACAGAAGGACCTAGACAAATTGGAGGATTGGGCCAAAATAAATCTGATGAGGTTCAATAAGGATAAGTGCAGGGTCCTGCACTTAGGATGGAAGAATCCAATGCACCGCTACAGACTAGGGACCGAATGGCTAGGCAGCAGTTCTGCGGAAAAGGACCTAGGGGTGACAGTGGATGAGAAGCTGGATATGACTCAGCAGTGTGCCCTTGTTGCCAAGAAGGCCAATGGCAATTTGGGATGTATAAGTAGGGGCATAGCGAGCAGATCGAGGGACGTGATCGTCCCCCTCTATTCGACATTGGTGAGGCCTCATCTGGAGTACTGTGTCCAGTTTTGGGCCCCACACTACAAGAAGGATGTGGATTAATTGGAGAGAGTCCAGCGAAGGGCAACAAAAATGATTAGGGGTCTAGAACACATGATTTATGAGGAGAGGCTGAGGGAGCTGGGATTGTTTAGTCTGCAGAAGAGAAGAATGAGGGGGGATTTGATAGCTGCTTTCAACTACCTGAAAGGGGGTTCCAAAGAGGATGGCTCTAGACTGTTCTCAATGGTAGCAGATGACAGAACGAGGAGTAATGGTCTCAAGTTGCAGTGGGGGAGGTTTAGATTGGATATTAGGAAAAACTTTTTCACTATGAGGGTGGTGAAACACTGGAATGCGTTACCAAGGGAGGTGGTAGAATCTCCTTCCTTAGAGGTTTTTAAGGTCAGGCTTGACAAAGCCCTGGCTGGGATGATTTAACTGGGAATTGGTCCTGCTTCGAGCAGGGGGTTGGACTAGATGAACTTCTGGGGTCCCTTCCAACCCTGATATTCTATGATTCTATGATTCTATGATCTCTATGCAAGGAGCAGAACAGGGTTTACTCGGTGTGGGGAGTGTACTGAGAGCATCTCGGGGTCTGTAGAGATGTATTGCCCTGCTTAGCAAGTGTGGCTAGAACACAGGCCTTGCTGTGAGCAGGATTTGAACCTGTGCAGGAAACCCTATTGGATTTCTAGCCCAACACCAGAACCACTCGGCAATCATAGCTGTGAGCCCAGCAATGCCCCAGGGCCAGAGAAACTGGGAAACAATCACAATCACAATGCCCAGGCATTGTGCCAAGGCTCCCAAAGCACAGGGGGAATTTGTGGGTCTCGTTGCTTAGCCATGTGGTTAAGCATCAAACCAACCCCCTCCTGTGGGGTCTGTAATTATTGCTCTCCCCATTGTAAAGATAGGGAGATGGAGATAGAATTAAACTGGCCAAGGTCACGCAGTGAGTTAGAATCCACCAGCTCCCTGCTCTATCCACCTGTTGCCGGCACCCAGTGCCGAGAGGCTGAACAACAGCTTGAGTTGGTTTGTTACCCGGTGTGCTACACCCAATAATTACAACGGGGTGGAGAAGCAGAAAAGTTTATTTGAAGCTTTAAAAAGGTACAGGGAGAATAAAATCTCAAATCCTGCACAACAGAGCAGGCAGTTACACAGGCTTTTATACATTTTTTTTTTTAGCATACTTATTTAATAGCAAGCTGCTCCAAGTATCCATATAGCCAGCCAATCCAGTTCCCAGCTAGTTTTCTGATTCTCTGTATTATTTGTTAAACTATACATAAAGCTGCTTTATTTAGCATTGTTTTTTCATATCTCCCCTGTTTGGCCTTGCTTAGTTTCAGGCAGTCTGACTCTGCAACATACTGTTGCAGATTCTCAGCATAACTGCTGTGTGTGCCTTCAGGCGGGAGGGCCAAGGACACGTGGGCCTAGCACGCAGAGCTGCTGCGAGTGCCTCCAGGCAGGAGGGGGTGGGGTAAGGACACAGGGGCCTAGTGCGAGGGGGCTTCATCGACACTCATGGTCTTCCATCCCCTCGAGTTACCTAGTGGCCATGCCCCAGTGTTCCCAACAACTCCCCCCTTTGAGAACATTTAACAGCCTTGGCTTTGAGTTTTTTTACTTGGGCTATTTATTTTTTTATAATAGGACTTTGCATAAGCACTTTGTGATAGCCCTGAAGAGAATGACTTATTAATTTTTGCAAAAGGGCCCTGACACATGATACTGCACAGCATAATACCAGTAATATAAGCAGTACAGGAAAGAGAAGTTTCAATAGCAGGCTAAATAAACCACCAAGCCAAGACGACAAACCCCAGCCTGAAAACAAGGTTTGCAACCAATTGTTCTCTGGGGCAGTATAGGCAACCTGTGCTCCGGCTCGGGCATGGGCTTTAGCCTGTACCATTTTTTTATAGATTTTATAACTGCTATTATTTATATATATATAATATTGGGGCCCGATAAGGGCACAAACCCCTCCTTGGGATGCCAAGAGATAGTCCAAAGCCAGCCTGTTTTGGAGGGAAAACGTCCTGAGCTGCTGTATTTTTTTATTTAATGTTTTTACTGCTGATTTTAAATTACTAACCAAGTCCTCTAACTCTAAGGCCATTTTTTTAAGTACCATTTGCAGCCTCACAGTATAGCGGCCTAGGCCTGCCATGGCTGGCCCGGTAAACAGTGGCGCTATTCCCAGTACAGAGCACCCTACCAGCTTCTCGGTTGTGAGGGGATTCTTTATATTGCCCGCCAATGCCTTAGTCAGTCGCCGCAGGGTTTTTTTTTGTGACTTAACAGAGGTGTCTTGGGCATTTCTAATTTTTTTTTTGGGCAGTGTGGCAGTTATGGAAAGATGAGGAACTTTATGAGCTATATAACAGCTACCTGTCCAGTTGGCTGGCAGCATCTTGTAAGCCTTTTGGCCACATACAAAATAGTGACCCTGTAGGGCCCAATAAGGACTGTTTTTTAAGGGGATTCCTGGGATATTTAAGGCTGCTTTTTTAAACAGTTCATATGCCCCTAGGGGGGCATCCCATCCTCCTGATTGGGTACAAGTGGGGGCATTTTTAATTGTGCTGTTTAAATTACACTTGTCATAGGGACCACTATAAACCCACCATTGGCTTGCTACATTGGGGATATTAACTGGATGGCAAGTTATATTTTCAAACCCCTTTTTTGTGGTAAGATTATTTGTAAGTGTTTTTTTAAAAAGGGAGGAACCATTACACCCACACCGTTGGCCTCCCCTGTTGGTCTTTATTTAATACTCATTAGCCCATTGTGTAATAACACAGGAGCTCTTTCCCACAGGATGCCCATAGGGATCAGATTGGTTTCGGGTAAAACATAACACTCCCTCAGTGAGTACTGCAACTGAATACTCCTGGTCCTGATAGGTGGCCTGCTGTAAAGAGGTCTTGTTCCAGAACGGTGAGTCCGTTCTTTCCTGCTCTTTGGTGGTGGCTAATTCTGCTAGGGTCAAGGGCAGCATGTCAAGGGGCATTCCCGTTTTGGGGGACAGTGGAGTCGGAGCACATACCCAGCAATCAGTCTGGTTTGTTAAAGTAGCAACATGGTGCGCAAGCAAAACAAAGGAGTTATGCTCCCGATATGCACAGTTTGGAAATACCAATACAAAGAATAACAATGTTACCCAATTAATTATTACCAGAGTCTTCCCAACCCAGGGTCTCCAGTACCTGGGTGGGCCCATTTTAGCATTAAGGTGCCCGCTATTTGTGTTTTTTAAACAGTAGCTTTTGCCCGAGATTGTCACTAGATGAGGAGTCAGCAGGTTGGACGGTCCACTGTTCTGCTGACGAGGGGGCGGGTACTGCCTTCAGACGAGAGTGATGGATCCAGTTCTTGTGTCCCTCAGTCTTTGCCGCTGTATGGGAGACCAGCAGGACGGTATAGGGTCCTTTCCACTTTTTTTGGAGAGGCTCGTCTTTCCAGGTGCGAACAAGCACAGAGTCACCGGGCTGTAAGGAGTGAACAGGAGAGTCCAAGGGGAGAGGCTGGGAATCCTTGGTATACCTGTGAAGAGACAAGAGAACAGCAGACAGGGAACACATATACTGTGACAAAAAAACATTACCTAACTTTTATTCCCCTGACAGAACCGGGGTGCCATTCATGGGCCATGCCCTTCCAAACATAATTTTAAAGGGACTGAGCCCTAATCTACCCTTTGGGAGAACACGGATACGAAGTAGGACGAGGGGCAAAGCATCAGGCCATCGCAGTGAGGCTTCTTGGCACACTTTTGAGAGATGCCGTTTAAGGGTCTGATTGATACGCTCCACTACCCCACTGGCTTGCGGTCTCCAGGGCGTATGGAGTTTCCAGGGGATCTGTAAGGCATGTGAGATGCTTTGGATGATTTTTGACGTGAAGTGTGTCCCGTTGTCAGATTCCATCCACTGGGGGAGTCCAAAGCGAGGAATGATCTCCTTAACAAACTTGAGGGCCACTGTCCTGGCAGTGCAGTTACGGCATGGGAAGGCTTCTGGCCATTCGCTGAACCGATTCACTATAACAAGGAGATATTTGAACCCTGGGGTCCGGGGAAACTCAGTAAAGTCTATTTGCCAAACTTGTCCGGGGCCCGGAGTGGGTTCTAGGGCAGCTGGTGGCACAGGATGTCCCGGTCGAGGGTTATTCTTTTGGCAGACTAAGCAGTCCGCTTGTACCTGGGCAGCCAGGGGTCGGAGTCCGGAAGTGATAAAGTATTTTCCCATTAGTTGGATAAGTGCTTCCCTGCCAGCATGAGTGGTTTGATGTAGTTTCTGCAGCACCGGCCGGATTAGGCCCTTTGGTAAGAGGACCTTCCCTTCTGGGAAATGGAGCCATTCCTCCTTTTCCCGGAGACCGAGTTTGTCGGTTAGCTGTCTCTCCTCCCCAGAGTACTGAGGGGTTGGAAGCTCCCCTCCTGATGGGCTAAGGGCATGCATATGGGCGTTCTCAGCCTGAGGGGATGGCAGGGTGGCAGCATGCTTAGCCTCTCTATCTGCCCGGGCGTTACCTCTGGCCACATCTTGATCTTCCCTTTGATGGGCTTTACAGTGTACCACCGCCACTTCCAAGGGAAGTTGTACAGCTTCTAGGAGCCGGAGGATTTGGGGACCGTACTTTACTGGGGAGCCTTGGGCTGTCAGCATTCCCCTTTGCTTCCATAGGCCAGCATGAGCATGCAGCACCCCAAAAGCATACTTTCAATCAGTAAAAATGTTGACCCACTTTCCTTTTGACAGTTCAAGTGCACGGGTCAGGGCTATTAGTTCGGCAAGCTGGGCAGAGGTCCCCGCAGGCAAACCTTCAGCTTCCACAGTGTCATGGAGGGTCACAACAGCATAACCCGCCCTCCTTTGCCCATCTATTACAGTACTGCTACCATCAGTGTACCACTCATAATCTGCATTTGGGAGGGGTGCATCCTTTAAATCCGGACGGCTGGAGTACTGGGCATCTATGATCTCTAAACAGTCATGTTCCTGTTCCTCTGTTTCTGGCAAGAGGGTGGCTGGGTTAAGGGAGGGGCAAGGCTGTAAGGTGACTTCAGAGTTCTCTAACAGCTTAGCCTGGTACCGAGCAATCCGAGCCTGGGTGAGCCAAAGCCCTCCCTTTGCAGCCAATGAGGCTCGGACCATATGGGGAGTATAGATTTGCATAACCCCTCCCAATGTTAGCTTCTCCACTTCCTCAAGCACTAGGGCAGTAGCTGCGACCGCCCGTAAACATGCCGGCCAACCCTTTGCAGCCTGATCCAGTTGCTTAGAAAAATAAGCCACGGGACGTCTCCATGCTCCTAACAGCTGTGTGAGCACTCCTAGGGCCAGCCCCTTTCGTTCATGTACATACAACTGAAACGGCTTAGAGAGATCCGGCAGGCCCAGAGCCGGGGCTTCCATCAATTTTCTTTTCAGGATTTTAAATGTCCTGTCAGCCTCTGGGGTCCAATAGAAGGGGTCATGATCTGCTCCTTTTACACTGTCGTACAGGGGTTTAGCCCACAGTCCAAACTCTGGGATCCATATCCTGCAAAAGTTGCCATACCCAGAAATGCCCTGAGCCACTTATGATTACTTGGGGTAGGAACTTGACAGATAGCTTCCTTTTTTTTTTTTTTTCGCTTGAAAGCTGTCGCTCCCCTTGCCTTAGCTGTAACCTGATTCCTCTTCACCTCAGACAACAGGGTTCTCAGGAGGATATTACAGTCGTCTCAGTCCGGCTTGTGACTACTGAGGCACCCCTCAAAGACTGAAATAAACCAGCTTGGGTTCATGGAGAATTCCCCAGCCTGTGTTTTAAAAGCTGCTAGGTCTATTGGATTGAATGGCACATGGGTGTAAACTTGCATAGTGGTAGCCTGACATCCGTCTGCCCCTGGGCAAGCCACAACAGTCTCGGTAATCAAAGGATAGAGTCCCACTGAGGGGGCAATCTCTGTAACCCGAGGCATCCTACCCTTATAAGGTGGGGGTGTGGGGGCCGAAGGGGACATCGGCTCTGCCATTACAGTGGGGGTGGGGGTCTGGGGACTAACATTAGCTACTACCGAACCGGTCAGAGTCAAATTACAGCTCTGCAGAATTACAGCTCTGTTCTGTTTCTTAAAGCCATAAATGCTTGCTCATACAAATGTTCATTCCATTTACCCATTCACTGACAAAACAAAACTAATCGGAGGATCGTGTTGTAATTAATTGACCCTCCTGGTGGCCACCACTCCTGGTCCTCTAGTTGATATTGAGGCCAGTCAACTGTACAGAATCGTTTTAATTGGCTCTTAGTCATCGGATCCGCACCAAATACCTTCCAGTTAGCTAGAATGCATTCTAGGGGCGTACACCGTGCCCTAACCCCTGAGCTCTGTCCCTGTCCCATACCTACAGGGATACACAGGGTATCTCTGGGCGTCCCCAGGTTCCAACAGAGCATACAATCCGGATTTCAAGAGGTTCCTACCTTATCCAAGGGATCGGTTCCTCACCGTCGTCCGCAGCTGCTCGTCCCCTATGTACAAGGGACCGGTTCCTCACCGTCGCCCACAGCTGCTTCTCCACTATATGAGTGTGTTGCACTGTTGTGCCTTCTGGGGTCGATCAAATAGTGTCTCCTCCAAGGCCCCCGATGAACTCACTGGTGCGCACTGGGCGTCGGTTCTCGCCGCAATCCTTGATCTCCAGGAGGGGTCCGGGCAAGGCTAAATAGCAGCCTCGTCGCCCACCCAGGGGAGCCAAAAGCTGTTGCCAGCACCCAGTGCCGAGAGGCAAAACAACAGTAGGGGTTGGTTCGCTACCTGGTGTGCTTCACCCAATCATCACAACGGGGTGGAGAAGCAGAAAATTTTATTTGCAGCTGCAAAAAGGTCCAGGGAGAATAGAATCTCAAATCCTGCACCTAGAGCAGGAAGTTACACAGGCTTTTATACATCCTTTCTTCAGCATACTTATCCAATAGCAAGCTGCCCTAAGTATCCATATAGCCAGCCAATCCAGTTCCCAGCTAGTTCCCTTGTTCTCTGTATCATTTGTTAACCTATACATAAAGCTGCTTTATTCAGCATTGTTCTTCCATATCTGCCCTGTTTGGCCTTGTTTAGTTTCAGGCAGTCTGACTCTGCAACATATTGTTGCAGATTCTCAGCATAACTGCTGCGAGTGCCTCCAGGCCGGGGGCGGGGGGGGGGCAAGGACACATGGGCCTAGTACGCAGAGCTGCTGCGAGTGCCTCCAGGCGGGAGGGGGGTCCAAGGACACCTGGGCCTCGTGCGAGGGGGCTTCATCGACACTCGTGGTCTTCCATCCCCTCGAGTTACCTACTGGCCATGCTCCAGGGTCCCCAAAACTAGAGAAAAAAAACTGCAGGAACTGAGGGGTGGGGTGTGTGTTTAGTGGCTTGGCAGCCCTGAGCCAATCCCCTGAGCCCCGAGGGCCGGCAGCGCTGGCAGGGCAAGGGCAGGGCTATCCTGCCCTCAAGCCTCTATCTTCATCCAGTGCCCTGCCGGAGCAGCCCCGGAGAGGGGAGCTCAGTCTCAGGGGCACATTCACCCCTTTGCTGTGGGACCCTGTCGGTGCCGCTCATCGTGCTGGCTTCTGGGACACAAGTGCCCATCCTGCAGGGCTGAGCCCCGCCGACAGCTGATTTCACACACAGACCCTAGCACCCCTCATCTCAAGCAGCTGTTCAGAGATCCCGCTCCCAGTCCAAACCCTGCCAGGGCTGAACCAGCAGAGCTGGTACCTCCGGGGGCAGGTCTCATCCCCAACGCAGGGTGAAGTGCCGGGGGCAATGGCAGATTAGCCACTGAGCCTGTGCCCGGGGGTTGCCAGGCAGGCAGGGCGAGGAAAGCCCCCACATTCTGATCCCACTCCCTGGCGGAAGCCGTGGGGGGAGGGCCGGAGAAGCCCCTAGTGCCCCCTGAGCCCGCCCCGTGCTGCAGCCCCGGGGCTGGAAAACCTCTTGCTGCCTGCCCCGGCCTCAGCTTCTCCAATATGGGGGAAGCGGGGGTGGGGGGAGGCCGTCTGGAACAGGGGCAGGGCCCTGGGGAAGGGGCAGAAAGAGGTGGGGCCCTGGGCAGGGCCACAGGCAGAATGGGGGCAGGACCACAATTAGAAGGGGTGGGGAAGGGCCCCGCACTTGTTCTGGCCCAGGGTCCCAGGAAACCTTAATCGACCTCTGGCTGTGGGGTGGCCCATACAGGGCACTCAGTGCCCCCCTTCCCCGCTAAGGCAGGGCCCAGAGCAGACCCCAACCCTTTCAGCTCCCCTTAAAATCATAATGAGCTGCCTCTTTTGAGGCCCCAGGTTTGATCGTTGAGGCCATTGAGCCTGTTGAGGGGACCAGGCCCTGGAGGCTAACACTGACATTTAAAGCACTCACATCCTCATCCCCTACAGGATTTGGCCGACCCCCACCGTGCCTCAGTGTTCTGTTAAATGGGCGCAGAGAAGGCAGAGGCCACCTCCCCGCTCCATCAGAGAGCGGCTGCTCTGCACAGGCCCTGGCACCAGCCACTGGTTTCTGCTTCTCCTGCAGCACATGGCTGGGGAGGCACCCAAAGCCCTAGAGGGGGCCCCACAAAATCACCTCCTTCTCCCAAAATTCTCTCACCAGGGCAGCAGGGTGCATTTACCAAAGTAACTGTGATGCCCTTGGGGCCAGCACCAGGGGAGCCCAGGACATGGCCAGCCCCACTCTGCAGACTGGGGGCAGCTGGCCCCAAGCTCTCCTGGCTGGCTCCTGGTCCCAGCTAGACTCAGGAGCTGTCACTGGCATTTCCAGAGCTTGGGTATCTCCAAGGCCAGGCTGACGGTGCCCCTGGGGGGCCGAGGAACCACCAGCAGCTAGCCCAGCCAGGAGCAGTTGTGGGGAGGGCAGGGTGGCAGGGGGCAGAGATGCTGGCTTGGCCCAGCAATGGGATAAAGACATAGACCATCTGGCCGCGGAGGCCCCATAACTGACTCCTCTGGGACCAGGTCCAGCCCATGCAGAGCCTGGGGCTGGGACATGTGTGGGGAGGGGGGAAAGCGGGAGAGACAGGGCCTCTCAGCAAGGCAAGATTTGCCCTGCAGTTCTGGGGTTTGTCACCATACAGGGACATCCCTCGGTGGGTCCCTTGGCGACAGCCCCTGGTGGCTGCTCTTTGCCAGGCTCTCCTAGTGCTGCAGTCATTGCTCTATTGCCCTCGTCACCCATTGGGTCTGGCTGGGGTTTCCTGCCTGTCCTGAGGGAGCAGCGAGGAGAGGAGGGACGGGCCAGGCCTCTCCTCCCCAAGGGTAGTGTAGGCAGAACAGCTGGTAGTGGCCCCTACACCATGGCATGGCTAGCTGTGCCTCAAGCAACCAAGCCCCTTAGGCCTGTCAACACCGCAGTTCGGCTGGCATACATTGCCTTGCATTCACCTCGCTCTGCCCAGGTCTGCACTCAAATTTGTCTTTGGCCAATGTAATTGCTCCCTTACGGTGATGCAGTAAAACCACCTCTCCAGATGGCATTGGCCTACATCTACCCTAACCATCCTCCAGCAGCTGTCCCGCAATACCCCATTCCCTGCAACAGTGACCACAGTGGCCATGTTGTAAACTCCACGCAGCACCCCTCGCCCCATGAAGTGATTCCTGCACTGCAGGGAGCCTGGTCTGCTCCCCGGGGTTCCCTAAACCCAAAGCTCACGGTAACTTTACTCTCTGTGATGCCGTTGTGACTTTGCATTCACATCCTTTATGAAAATATGCTTATGAACAGGAACATAACATGCCTGGAATATGCTTTATGCTAAATGCCCCATGTAACATATCATTAGAAAGCTTGTAATCTACTAAGTGTGTACTACTAGGGGCGGATCGGGGGCATCCCAGGTGCTGGGGGAGGAGGCCCGGGACCCCACTGGTGCTGGGGAGGGGGCTGCAGTGCGCAGCCTGGGAGTGGGACCCCTGCTGGTCCTGGGGGGTGGGCACAGTTCCCATTGGCCAGGAACCTCAGCCAATGGGAGCTGCGGGGGGCAGGGCCTGCAGGCACAGGCAGAGTGGTGTGGAGACACCCCCCCCCCCAACCCCTCTGCCACCTAGGAGCTGCAGGGCTATGCCGGTGGGAGCTGGGGAGCCCCCCATCCCGAGGTAAGCCGCCCCGCATCCCACAACACCCTGCCCCAGCCCCCTCCCACACTCCTTTCAAGGTTCCTTCTCCACTCTGAATTCCAGGGTACAGATGTGGGGACCTGCATGAAAACCTCCTAAGCTTACTTTTACCAGCTTAGGTTAAAACTTCCCCAAGGTACAAACTATTTTACCCTTTTGCCCCTGAACTTCCACTGCCACCACCAAACTTTATCTGGGTTCCTGAGGAAACGTAATTTGGACACGTCTTTCCCCCCACAATCCTCCCAAACCTTGCACCCCACTTCCTGGGGAAGGTTTGGTAAAAATCCTCACCAGTTTGCATAGGTGACCACAGACCCAAATCCTTGGATCTTAGAACAATGAAAAAGCATTCAGTTTTTTTACAAGAAGACTTTTAATAGAAGTAAAAAGAATCACCTCTGTAAAATCAGGATGGTAGATATCTTACAGGGTAATTAGATTCAAACGTAGAGAATCCCTCTACGCAAAACCTTAAGTTACAAAAAAGACACACAGACAGGAATAGTCATTCTATTCAGCACAGCTCTTTTCTCAGCCATTTAAAGAAATCATAATCTAACACCTACCTAGCTAGATTACTTACTAAGTTCTAAGACTCCATTCCTGTTCTGTCTCCGGCAAAAGCATCACACAGACAGACACAGACCCTTTGTTTTTCTCCCTCCTCCCAGCTTTTGAAAGTATCTTATCTCCTCATTGGTCATTTTGGTCAGGTGCCAGTGAGGTTACCTTTAGCTTCTTAACCCTTTACAGGTGAGAGGATTTTTCCTCTGGCCAGGAGGGATTTTAAAGGGGATTACCCTTCCCTTTATATTTATGACAACTCGCTACTGCGCCATGCAGGAGGCCTGTGATGTGTAGGGGGCCAGATGAGATGATCTAAGAGTCTCTTCTGGCCTTCAAGTCTCCAAATCCCTGCAAAACCGAGTGCGGCCCATTGAGCATCCTCTGATGGTTCCACATGTGGCCTGCGTGAACCCTTGCACGACCACTGAGTGTGTGGGCGTGACCCAGGGGGAGCAGCTCAAACATTCAGAGGAGCCGGCTCAGGGCAGGACATGAGCCCTGCAGGGCAGGGGTGGGGGTGGCAGTGACATCACAAGGGCCTTTTGCAGCACTCAGCTGATTGGTGAAAGGCGGTTGGGAGGCGGTGACCTCACAGAGAGTCCACGACAACGGCCAGGGAGGACAGGCTGCAGGGCAGGGGGATCTCAGAGACCCCCGGGGCTTTGCTGCAGGGAGTCTCCTTCTGGAGGTGTCTCCTTGAGGACTGAGAGAGAATTCAGGGTCTTGTATGTGAGCGCGAGGTGGAGCCTCTCTGGAGTTTTCTCCTTTCCCACTGCTCATTGAGCGAGAAGACAGACGTCCCTGTGAAGAAGGGAAGAGCCCCAGAGAGGTTTGGTACCGAGGCAGCCTGATCCGCCCGGTGCTGGCCAAATTCTCGGCACGGAAAACAGGAGGCTAAGGTGGGACAATTTTCCCCCAGCTAGGCCTTTGTCCCTTCGAGTCCTTGGGGTTTGTCTTTTTTGGTTTCCCTTTTCCTGCTTCCCTCCATCCACTGGCGAGGAGGGGGCTGCTCTGTAGCCCTCATGGTGGGAGGCCTCCCAAAGAGATGGGACAGGAAGCGTGCTCTGAGAGTGATCCTCACCGGTGACCTGAGCCATCCCTGGGCCATCTGGGGAACCCTCAGCCCACCGCCAGAGTCTCCACGCTGATTGGCTGGGCAGGGAGGAGACTCAGGACTTTGTTGTTCTCGTTTAAGGCCCAGCAAATAAGCCAGAACCAATCATCTGCTTGGTGAATTGTTCTCCTTCTCGCTGCTGATTGTCTCTGAGCCGTTCCTGGTTCTCACTGGTGTTTTCCTGCTTCTAAAACACTTGCTGAAGAATCAGTGTGAATGGTTGTTGGTCTGTAGCTCATTGCAGGTCCCTTTATTCTGATCATTCCGTATGTGAAACTCCAGACTGATGGTTCGTTTGAAAGTCAGGACACCCGGGTCCTGTTCCCAACTCTATCCCGACAGGTTGTGTGATGGAAGACAAGGCCCTTCACCTTTCTCTGCCTTTGTTTCTCCCTCTGTCAGTTGGGGAGAACAATCCTCTCACACCTGCCTCCCGGTGGGGCGAGGCTGGGGAGCTGTGGGGACCTGTTTGAGAGTGTCACTCGGAGCAGTGTATAGTAGGAGGTGTCCTTTCGGGTTGAGTCATTCCAGAGGATGATGTCGTGCAGCAGAACCCCATTTTCCCAATCTGGTGTGACACAGCTTTGCATGTGAACCGAACCAAGGGCGCACACAGGTCCAGAAGCCGGTGATTTCTCCTTTGGCCACTAGATGGCGCTGCAGGCTCCCACTTCCCCCTTGTCCTGGTCAGCGCAATGGGGGTTAGTCTCCCCAAAAAGTACGCCCTTCTCGCTTTGAACGTTCCTTGATGTGCACCCTGTGGACTGTCGGGATACGTGTCCAAAAGTTTCAGGGCTTGTTTCATGGTGTACACAACGACAATCTTTCTTCCTTTTTAGACGTGACGACCTTTTTGGTCAAGATCCTTGATTATTCGGGGACTTATCCCGGAAGACCCAAACTATATGGGACATAAGACTTGTCTGGAAGGGCACACAGGGCTAAATTGTTTTTGGCCATAGCAGGTGCCTTGTCGCAAGAATGACGTCCATCCCCCTTCCAAACATGCCCCAAATGAGCTGTTACCAGAATTGCCCTTTACCTTGGGGTACGCCCATTTGTTAGGATTACTCTTCTGGTGGGGGGAGATTCTGCAATTCTGTCAATGTGCTGCTTTTGTCACTTGTGTTTTCCTATGGATCGCTACTCCTTCCTTCTGCAAGATCCCTCCCAATGGAGCTACCCTGCAGGACCTTGGTTCCCCAGGGCTGGGGTCTTCCAGCCCCCAAATGTGATGAACATGAATAGACACACAGGCACACACAAATGAACATAGCATGTCACAGAGGACTGGGTCATTAGCACTCGCAAGCTGACCCCTGATGTGTCCCGGGACTCAGTGGGCTGGATCGAACAGCAATTTAAAGCTGGTCCCCTCCTATGTCCTTGGACTCAGCGGGCTGGGCTGAGCAACACCTTCATCTGCCACCCTCCTCTGCCCCCAGGTTCAGCACCTCCCTATCCCCGCCTTCACCCCACAACCATTCTGCTCGTAACCCACTTGCTGAGCAAACCCCCGAGGATTTTTGGGGCTGCAGGGATCTTTAGCTTGGGTACAAGGAGCGTTGCAGCAGAGTGAATGGAGAAGCCAAAAACACCCATGGAGGTGGGGTGGAGGGCTAGCAAACTATAACTGATCACAGGAGGCAGGGTCAGGAGGCTATTCCTAGAGAGAGACAGAGGCACAGAAAGAGACAGATGGATCTCAGCACTCCTTGAAGCTGGAATCGATCAGGGTTCCCAGGTGGCCTTGGTAGCTGAGGGACCGGAGCGCTGGAGCCAAGCAGAGCCCCCAGCACAATCAGTCAGGAAAAGCGAATGAGGAGGACTTGTAGCACCTTAGAGACGAACCAATTTATCTGAGCATAAGCTTTCTTGGGCTAAAGCCCACTTCATCAGATGCATGCAGGGGAAAATACAGCAGGAAGAATTATTTCAGAGTAACAGCCGTGTTAGTCTGTATTCGCAAAGAGAAAAGGAGTACTTGTGGCACCTTAGAGACTAACCAATTTATTTGAGCATAAGCTGTTGTGAGCTACAGTTCACTTCATCGCATGCATACTGTGGAAACTGCAGAAGACATTATATACACAGAGACCATGAAACAATACCTCCTCCCACCCCACTCTCCTGCTGGTAATTGCTTATCTAAAGTGATCACTCTCCTTACAATGTGAATGATAATCAAGTTGGGCCATTTCCAGCACAAATCCAGGTTTTCTCACCCTCCGTCCCCCCACACACAAACTCACTCTCCTGCTGGTAATAGCCCATCCAAAGTGACCACTCTCTTTACAATGTGGATAATCAAGGTGGGCCATTTCCAGCACAAATCCAGGTTTTCTCACCCCCCCACACCTTCCAAAAACCACACACACAAACTCACTCTCCTGCTGGTAATAACTTATCCAAAGTGAACACTACATTGTAAGGAGAGTGATCACTTTAGATTAGCTATTACCAGCAGGAGAGTGGGGTGGGAGGCGGTATTGTTTCATGGTCTCTGTGTATATAATGTCTTCTGTGCTTTCCACAGTATGCATCCAATGAAGTAAGCTGTAGCTCACGAAAGCTTTTGCTCAAATAAATTGGTTAGTCTCTAAGGTGCCACAAGTACTCCTTTTCTTTTTAAGTAATCACAGTGGGTTTCAGCCCCATAGGATCACCTGGAAGGATTTTTCCTTCCTTTCAAAAGGGCAGAACCCAAACCCCATTCAGAAGATACAGGGAATCTTACAGTAAATTCTTCCCACATGGTCCCCTTTCTAAAGCCAGTCTGTCAGAGCTTGCCTTAGCACAAGAAAATAACGCCAGGCAGTGGTAAGCACACAAACAAGACTTTATTTACGAGAGGGAAAAGGACTAGGCTAGGCTAGAGAAGGGGGAGATTAACAAAACTTGAACTCTGGAAGTGCTCCAGTCTCCCAAACAATTACACCCAAGAGGTCATGTTGATGTTCTCTCTCCCTTCTCTTGCAGGGACAGCGATGGACGGCTGCTGCTCTCTTGACATTGGACGTCAGGGAGGGACTCCATGATGGACACAGGAATGGGTGAGTAGACCTAACTAAAAACCCTCCCTATCCCTCTTTGCTTCGTCTCTGCCTGGATGTTAGACCCTATCTACGCAGATTCAATCCATGCGTGGGAGTTTGCTTCCCAACCCAAACTAATATAGGAAATGGCTAAAGGTCACCAGATTCTTTTCCCAAGTCCAAGATGGCCACTTGACAGATAACCCAAAAGGTACATGCCTTTCTTCCCTTCTTTTAGGAAAATTTGGCAGGGGTAAGCAGCATTTTACACACCCTTAGACCCTATCTACGCGGATTCAATCCATGCATGGGAGTGTGCTTCCCAACCTAAACTAATATAGGAAATGGCTAAAGGTCACCAGATTCTTTTCCCAAGTCCAAGATGGCCACCTGACAGATAACCCAAAAGGTACATGCCTTTTTCCCTTCTTTTAGGAAAATTTGGCAGGGGCAAGCAGCATTTTACACACCCGGAGACTGGATTTGACCAATCAGGGGACGTTGCGGGGCAGGGTGACCCACGCAGAAGGGGGTTGTATATCCCCTCTGAGAACTCCTCCCTGTGTCCTCTACCAATTGAAGTGGGCATCAGCCCTGTAGGACCACCCCGAGAGGGGATTTGACCAAAGAAGGGAAGTGCTGCAGTGGAGCGACCTGCCCGCAACAGGATCCCGTGGTCCCTCTAAAACGTCCCCACACCACCCTCTAGCAGTTGGCGAGGGTTTCACTCCCACCTTAGGCCATCTCAGAAGCGAAATGTGTACCAATCCAGAATTGGTATAGCCCGAAGGTCTAGGCCACGGTTTCTTCAAAAGACATCCTTGGAACGAGATGGGCTCTTCCCCGCAGTGTTGTGTTGCGACTTCCAGGACGATGCTGCCAGCCTTGCAAACATGGAGCTCCAGAGATCGGCGGCTTCTGGCTAGACCTTCGGGCACTGCCTATTCTGATCATTACGTTTCCCTTCTGGGATGGCCTAAAGCGTGTGTGTGAAACCCTGACTGATTAGCAGAGTGTGTGGGGATTTCATGGAGGGGTGATGGACCCCTCTTGCGGGCAGGTCACCCCACCAGGGCACTTACCCTGTTTGGTGAAATCCCCTCTCTGGTGGGTCCTAAGGGGCTGAGGCCACCCCAAGTGGCAGGAGCTCTCGCAGGGTCACGTGACCCACTTCTGGATGGGTCACTCTGCCCCAGAACATTGCCCAATTGCTCAAATCCATTCCTGAGGCACGTGCATGGAGATAAAACACTCCCAGAATGGTAAAGGAGTGGGAGGATCTCTTAGAGGGGTCACATGCCACTCCTTGTTTCGACTCCTGTTTGCCTCTTGACCCCAAAAGTCTTCTGTCATGGGGTCGGTCTCATGGTGACAGATGAGCGATGTCTGAGGAGTGAAGGGGTGAGGTCCCATGGTTGACATTAAATAACTGCCCTAAGCCTCAGGGTAGTTTGGCCAAATGCCCAGTGTCAAAATGGCTGCCCTCCCACGCAGTGTGTGTGTCCCAACACCCAGAGTCAGTGCGGCCTTCATCTCCGTCGGGGCTGTGTGGCCCAGCGACCAGAGTCCGTGCGGCCATCCTCTCCGTAGGGGCTGTGTGGCCCAGCGACCAGAGTCCGTGCGGCCGCCCTCTCCGTCGGGGCTGTGTGGCTCAACGCTTTGAGTCCATATGTCTATCCTGTCTCTTACGCCCGTGTGGCCCGATAGCAACGGACAATATGGCTACTCTCTCCCTCAATGCTGTGTGGCCCAACGGCCGGAGTCAGTGTAGCTGCCCTTCACTGCAGGGCTGTTTGGCTGAGAGTTCAGAGGCAAGATGGTTGCCCCTCCTCTTGGGGCTGTGCAGTCTAGTGGGTCAATGGGGACGTGGGCAGCCACCAAAGGATGGATGGCAGCCAGGGCAGGTGGACCCAGGCCCTCGTTACTCCACCGGCTCCTCGCCCAGGGCCTCGTCCGTGGCCAATGGTTTGGGTCTGTGGTCACCTATGCAAATTGGTGAGGATTTTTACCAAACCTTCCCTTTATCTTGTCTCCTCATTGGTCATTTGGGTCAGGGGCCAGCGAGGTTACCTTAGCTTCTTAACCTTTAAGAGGTGAAAGGGTTTTTCCTCTGGCCAGGAGGGATTTCAAGGTGGTTAGCCTTCCCTTTCTATTTATGACAGTCCACAGGGTGCACATCAAGGAACGTTCAAAGCGAGACGGGCGTCCTTTTTGGGGAGACTAACCCCCATTGCGCTAACCAGGAGAAGGGGGAAGTGGGAGGCTGCAGCGCCATCTAGCGGCCAAAGGAGAAATCGCCGGCTTCTGGACCTGTGTGCACGGTTGGTTTGGTTCACATGCAAAGCTGTGTAATGCGAGGTTGGGAAAACGGGGTTCTGCTGCACGACATCATCCTCTGGAATGACTCAACCCAATAGGACACCTCCTACCATACACTGCTACGAGTCACACTCTCAAACAGGTCCCCACAGCTCCCCAGCCTCCCCCCCACCGGGAGGCAGGTGTGAGAGGATTGTTCTCCCCAACTGACAGAGGGAGAAACGAAGGCTGAGAAAGGCAAAGGGCCTTGTCTTCCATCACACAACCTGTCGGGATAGAGTTGGGAACAGGAACCGGGTGTCCTGACTTTCAAACGAACCATCAGTCTGGAGTTTCACATACTGAATGATCAGAATAAAGGGACCTGCAATGAGCTACAGACCAACAACCATTCACAGTGATTCTTCAGCAAGTGTTTTAGAAGCAGGAGAACACCAGCGAGAACCAGGAACGGCTCAGAGACAATCAATTCACCAAGCAGATGATTGGTTCTGTCTTATTTGCTGCGCCTTAAAAGAGAACAACAAAGTCCTGAATCTCCTCCCTGCCACTAGACCCCCCCTGTCAGCCAATCAGCACCGAGACTCTGGCGGTTGGCTGAGGGTTCCCCAGATGGCCCAGGGATGGCTCAGGTCACCGATGAGGATCACTCTCAGAGCACGCTTCCTGTCCCATCTCTTTGGGAGGCCTCCCACCATGAAGGCTACAGAGCAGCCCCCTCCTCACCAGTGGAGGGAGGGAAGCAGGAAAAGGGAAACCAAAAAAGACAAACCCCAAGGACTCAAAGGCTGCCTAGGTACTAAACCTCTCTGGGGCTCTTACCTTCTCCACAGGGACGTCTGTCTTCTCGCTCAATTAGCAGTGGGAAAGGAGAAAACTCCAGAGAGGCTCTACCTCGCGCTCACATAGAATCATAGAATATCAGGGTTGGAAGGGACCTCTGGATGCCATCTAGTCCAACAGAGCAGGACCAATCCCAACTAAATCATCCCAGCCAGGGCTTTGTCAAGCCTGACCGTAAAAACTTCCAAGGAAGGGGATTCCACCACCTCCCTAAAGAACGCATTCCAGTGTTTCACAACCCTCCCAGTGAAAAAAATTTTCCTAAATCTCCCCCACTGCAACTTGAGACCATTATTCCTTGTTCTGTCATCTGCTCTCACTGAGACTAGTCTAGATCCATCCTCTTTGGATCCACCTTTCAGGGAGTTAAAAGCAACTATCAAATCCCCCCTCATTCTTCTCTTCCGTAGACTAAACAATCCCAGTTCCCTCAGCCTCTCCTCATAAGTCATGTGTTCCAGACCCCTAATCAATTTTGTTGCCCTCCACTGGACGTTTTCCAATTTCTCCACATCCTTCTTGTAGTGTGGGGCCCAAAAGTGGACACAGTACTCTAGATGAGGCCTCACCAATGTCGAATAGAGGGGAACGATCACGTCCCTCGATCTGCTCGCTATGCCCCTAATTATACACCCCAAAATGCCATTGGCCTTCTTGGCAATAAGGGCACACTGTTGATTCATATCCAGCTTCTCGTCCACTGTCACCCTGAGGTCCTTCTGTGCAGAACTGCTGCATAGCCATTCGGTCCCTAGTCTGTAGTGGTGAATTGGGTTCTTCCGTCCTAAGTGCAGGACTCTGCACTTGTCCTTGTTGAACCTCATCAGATTTCTTTTGGCCCAATCCTCCAATTTGTCTAGGTCCCTCTGTATCCTATCCCTACTCTCCAGCATATCTACCTCTCCTCCCAGTTTAGTGTCATCCGCAAACTTGCTGAGAGCGCAATCCACACCATCCTCCAGATCATTTATGAAGATATTGAACAAAACCGGCCCCAGGACCGACCCTTGGGGTGCTCCACTAGATACCAGCTGCCAACTAGACATGGAGCCATTGATCAGTACCCGTTGAGCCCGACAATCTAGCCAACTTTCTACCCACCTTGTAGTGCATCTATCCAGCCCATACTTCTTTAACTTGCTGACAAGAATACCGTGGGAGACCGTGTCAAAAGCTTTGCTAAAGTCAAGGAACAACACGTCCACTGCTTTCCCTTCATACACAGAACCAGTTATCTCATCATAGAAGGCAATTAGATAAGTCAGGCATGATTTGCCCTTTGTGACTCCATGCTGACTGTTCCTGATCATTTTCCTCTCCTCTAAGTGCTTCAGAATTGATTCCTTGAGGACCTGCTCCATGATTTTTCCAGGGACTGAGGTGATGCTGACTGGCCTGTAGTTCCCAGGATCATCCTTCTTCCCTTTTTAAAAGATTGGCACTATATTAGCCTTTTTCCAGTCTTCCGGGACTTCCCCCGATCGCCATGAGTTTTCAAAGGTAATGGCCAATGGCTCTGCAATCACATCCGCCAATTCCTTTAGCAATCTCGGATGCAACACATCTGGCCCCATGGACTTGTGCACATCCAGTTTTTCTAAATAGTCCCGAACCACTTCTTCCTTCACAGAGGGCTGGCTACCTCCTCCCCATGCTGTGCTGCCCAGTGCAGTAGTCTGGGAGCTGACCTTGTTCGTGAAGACAGAGGCAAAAAAATCATTGAGTACATTAGCTTTTTCCACATCCTCTGTCACTAGATTGCCTCCCTCATTCAGTAAGGGGCCCACAATTTCCTTGGCTTTCTTCTTATTGCCAACATACGTGAAGAAACCCTCCTTGGTACTCTTAACATCCCTCACTAGCTGCAACTCCAGGTGTGATTTAGCCTTCCTGATTTCATTCCTACATGCCCGAGCAATATTTATATACTCATCCCTGGTCATTTGTCCAATCTTCCACTTCCTGTACGCCTCTTTTTTGTGTTTAAGATCAGCAAGGATTTCACTGTTAAGCCAATCTGGTCGCCTGCCATATTTACTATTCTTCTACACATTGGGATGGTTTGTCCCTGTAACCTCAATAAGGATTCTTTAAAATACAGCTCTCCTGGACTCCTTTCCCCCTCATGTTATTCTCCCAGGGGATCCTGCCCATCAGTTCCCAGAGGGAGTCAAAGTCTGCTTTTCTGAAATCAAGGGTCCATATTCTGCTGCTTACCTTTCTTCCTTGTGTCAGGATCCTGAACTTGACCATATCATGGTCACTGCCTCCCAGGTTCCCATCCACTTTTGCTTCCCCTACTAATTCTTCCCGGTTTGTGAGCAGCAGGTCAAGAAGAGCTCAGCCCTTAGTTGGTTCCTCCAGCACTTGCACCAGGAAATTGTCCCCTACAGTTTCCAAAAACTTCCTGGATTGTCTGTGCACTGCTGTATTGCTCTCCCAGCAGATATCAGACATATATGACCCTGAATTCTCTCTCAGTCCTCAAGGAGACACCTCCAGAAGGAGACTCCCTGCAGCAAAGCCCCGGGGGTCTATGAGATCCCCCTGCCCTGCAGCCTGTCCTCCCTGGCCGTTGTCGTGGACTCTCTGTGAGGTCACCGCCTCCCAACCGCCTTTCACCAATCAGCTGAGTGCTGCAAAAGGCCCTTGTGATGTCACTGCCACCCCCACCCCTGCCCTGCAGGGCTCATGTCCTGCCCCGAGCCGGCTGTTAGCCGACGGCCAAGGATGTTTGGTGAGGTGCCAGCTATGCTCGTTTATACCATCCGTGACTTTAACCGCTAGGACGCACTGTCCCTTCGCGGCGGGCAGCCCGGGCTAGGCTGACGGATGCCCCAAGGTCCAAACCACCCGTGACTTTAACTGCTAGAGCTCAGAGCTCCTTCGCAGCGGGCAGCCAGGATTGACTGACAGGTGCCCCAAGAGTTTGCCCCGTGGAGGCGGCACAACTCAACGCTAGGCTCTTAGTACTCTCACCTAATGGCCAGGCTTTAGAGCCAAAACGGCTGAGGTTCTTTAATTGTGTTGGCTGCTTTACAGTGAACCAGAGAAAACAAGTCAGGCTTATGCACAAATGGTTACCAAAATTTATTAAGCTAGATTCTAATCATGTGGTTACAAAATTGCTAGTGCCTACTTATTTAAATGTAGAGATGTTACACACACAAACAAGTTACAAAACTGAAGCCACAATCCCAAAGAAAGAAAACAAAGTATAGAGCGCTATTTCAAAATATGTGTACACTAAAGATAGGAGATCAGGTGTGGGTGCTTCTTACCCTCCTTGCATCTCTCGATTCCAGCGGTGCCAAGCCAGGATCGGTCACTCAATTCCGCGGAAAGACGAATAAGGGACAAGGCTTAGGGACCCTCTTAGCTGCAGAAGCCTTGGGAGGCTGTCACTTATCTGACCAGCAGATAGATAGTGAAAAGCACTCAAAAATCATGGTGCTGTAGGTCCCCTACTTATACCTCTGTACTCCTTTATTCTCTTTCTCCTTTCTTATGCCAAATTGAGGCTGGTCTGTCTGGGTGACGCCAGCTTTCGCAAGAGTAGTTTACTCTTGCAAGGGAGAGAAACAATAAGTGTCGACTACTGGACATTTCTTTTATCAGGGTAAATATTTTCCCACCTCGGATGTTGGGGTGTGTGCATCACGCTATTTAGTAGGGGCTAAGAGCCATGTCTGTCACAGGGCCTCTGCCTGCTGTGAGCTTAATCCTTGTATCTGTTCCCAGAGGCACATTGTAGCAGCACACCTGTGCTTTTACAGCTTCAAAGGCTGTGCTGGAATATATGTTAAGTGCCCTGTTCCAGCTTCCCCCTGTGTTTCCAGCAATGCTGGTCTGAGATGGGGGGGCTGGCTGTCTGGCTACATTCCACCCCCTGATGCACCACACTACATCCCAGATTGCAAGGTGGTGGTGATGCCAGCACCTCTTGCCCTCCTTGGGGAAATCTAGAAATACCCAACAACCAAATTAGAGGATGAGGCTTCGCGGAATTGGTTAGGATCCCTTTTTAGCTCTAGGTATCTGATTTGCATGGAGGAAAGAGCAGTTTGAATCAAACGCTTCATAATACATAAAGTTACACAAAAAACAATTACAATAATTAAAATGGTTAAAACAGTATTTACAACCGAATGTAAAAACGGGGAGAGGGAAAATCCAAAATGTTGAGCTAACCATTGCATCCATGAGGTTTGTCCATTCTCAGCCACTGCATGTAAAATTTTAACTGCACCTTTAATAGCAACCACATCTTGCTCTATTTGCCCTGAATGATTTACATAAAAACAACAAGATTGGTTGATGACAGCACACACTCCTCCTTGCTGGGCTAGGGTAGCGTCTAGTGCTATTCTGTTCTGCAGAGCATATCGGGCCACAGACTGAAGTTGTTCATTTAAAAGCCCTAATGCATCAGCAGTATGATTCAGAGCAATTTCCAATTGTCCAGAAACGTTTGCTATTGCCATCTCGAGCTCAGTTATACCTAACCAAGGTATAAGTGCACGTGTAAATCAGTGAAAACCAGAGGGCCGTTCAATCTGGGGGTTGTAGGTGAACTTTCGTTTGGACCGGTGTATAAAACTTCCCAGATTTGTTAGTCTGGGGGCATCAACATGAGGGTGTACTGTTAGTCCCTCGGGTACTGCATGTCCCAGTGAACACCTTCCAGTCCAACCTACAGGTAGATATTTATATGCCTTGTCCCCACAAATAAAAAACAAGCCAGGTTCTTTACTAAGACTAGGTGAATAAGGTCCTCTGTGCCACCTGCCCCCCTCAGGTTTAGGTATGGGTTGGTGATATGGAACACAATATCCCATCTTAATGTTAGTACAGGGCAAAACTATTAACAAATCTTCTAAAATTTGATCTGAGCGAAAAAGTCCATTTTCATTACACTGATCTAATAAGGAGTTAATAGATTTGATTAGCAATGGGTTATAAATGTGTCCGGAACTGGGAATAAAGAACAGTGATTGGTCATACCAATCTCTGCTTTCAGGGTATCTACTCATATTCAGGGGAACAATTGTGGCATTATATATACTAAAAAGGGGTCTATGTTCAAGTGTGCCATTGATGGGACCTTTCCAACATTTTAAAGTCCTTTTGTCGTTCATGGGTGGGTAGGTAGTCCAACCCCCACTTTTCTGATCAAATACAATTGTATGGGCACATTGCTGCTTATCTAGACTACCCATTTGTATGTCACCCTGAGTTTCAAAACAAATAGGGTATACTTCTTTAGATGATCCCGTTACATATTCCACAGGCCGTCCCCAAACAGTGTGATGCCATTGTCCCACCTCCCCCGAGTCATTGCGAGGGTTGTTGGTGTACCATGCTGGTCCCCACTGAAAGATGTCGCTTTTGTTCCACCAATCATTTAGGCTGAGTGGTACAAATTCAATTCGCAGTCCATTGGTTGAATCTAGCAAGGTGCACATCCAGCAATTTGTAGCACCAGCAGCTGAGGCGATGGTTTGGATTGCTCCCCGAAGAGGATGTTCTGGTATTGCCAAGGTGACTGGAGCCAACAGAAGGATCATGAGGGCTTGCAGGAACATATCTCTGGTGGGTCGTGTTCTAGCTAAAAAACTTATTTTAAAACCAAAAGCAAAAATTACACCTGCTATTATAAGTAATGGCAAATATATCAACAGTCCATAATAGTCTCTAGTGATCAAACAGGTCTGCTGTATGGTCCATTTTGCTGACAGGTTAGCTGGCAGGTTGCTCGGAACCATGGGACCATTCCTGCAATAAATCACATGGTCAGCCGGTCTTGGATGCGATCCAAGCCTCTGTAATGGTTATTAGCCTTTTATCAGCATTTAAGGCACTCCATACACCTTTCTCTTTATAGGCGTGCAAAACGCAGGTAAAGGTTCCCAGGGCTGGGTGTTTAATCACAACAGTGTCTCCGGGAGCATACTTGGAACTGTGCAGTGGTGTTCTGGCAGGGGAGATAGCTTTCCCTGTAGGGAAGAATCCCCTGCTGATTGGACTTCCTGTAGGAGTCTGTCTGTTGTTTAATCTCTGCACCACTTCGTCCAGTCTGTCTCCCCATGTGCCATCAGTAGGCTTCAAGTGATTCTTTAGCAACCCATTCCAGCGCTCGACCATGCCATTAGATTGAGGTCGATATGGAAGGTGGAAGGTCCATTGGACTCCATGGTTAAGGGTCCATTCCCTTACAAGTTTATTCTTAAAATGCTAACCATTATCTGATTGGATTTCTTGAGGCATTGGGACAATTGCTGTTAAGCGGTTTAGTCCCATAACTGTGGACAACCCTGTTGCCAATCGGGTTGGATATGCAAAACCAATCCCTGAAACAATTTCTACCCCAGTCAAGATGTATTTCCACCTCTGCCTTGTAGTGGGCAGTGGTCCGACATAGTCGACCTGCCAGGTTGCCCATAGTGTTTTTCCATCTCTTAGCCTGGCAAACCTTTGTCCTTCTACTATATGTTTTCTAGTCTCAGCACAAATAGTGCAGGCTTGCACCAGGTCTCTAGCCTGTCTGTGGGTGATAGGCCACCCCCTGATATGTGCTTGCCGCACTAACTCATCACTTCCCGTGTGTCCTAAATTATCATGTAACCATGAATATAAGCGTTCCCATTCTACTTGTGTGGTAAAGAGCTGGGCAGCTGCATCGGCTAAATTGTTTAACTGTGCAGCTGGGGTATTATTCCTCTGATGAGCTGAGACATGTCCTATAGACAGGGGTTGTTGCAGGGCATGCTGATATAACCACTGCCAGTATTCCAGTGCCCAGACTGGTTTACCTCCTATTTCCCAGTGGTTATTTTTCCAATTAGTGATCCACTGAGTGGCACCTGCCCATACCGCATAGGAGTCCGTATATACTGCAGTGGCTCCTGCTTCACAGGCCAGTTTAATTGCAGCCAATTCTGCACGTTGTGCTGACCCATCAATTTCAGCAGTTAGGGGTGCTGCAGAGGGGTCTGCAGGCGCTGCTGCAGCTTTTCCCTTCCATTTTCCTTTGACCAGCCTGGCACTGCCATCAGTGAACCACACTCCCTCAGGCTTAGAAGGATCAAATGGGGCAGCATCCTTAATGGGAGACTGCTGTGGAGGTAGGCGGTATTCATCAGGCATTCCTACTTTCCATAGGGATTCCTGAATCATAGTGGGGTTTTGTGCAGTGTCTGCACTCCCTACCCTGTGGTGTATGTAAAGTGCCCATCTTTGGATAGTCATCTTTTGTGCTACACCAGGTGGTAACTCTTTCCCTTCCAATATAGGTTTAATGGTTGGAAGAGGAGTGTGAATTGTGATGTCCTTATCCTGAGTTAATTCCTCAGTTTCTCTCAAGGCTGTGTAAGCTGCCAGAAGCACCTTCTCATAAGGCGTGTAGTTAGCCTGTGACCCCTGCCATGACTTGGAACCAAACTGAATTGGTCTTCTGGGAGCAGTGTCACTGTCTTGCCAGAGAGCATAAGACATTCCAGTGGCTCCCACAGTTAGGTACAAATGGAATGGGGCTTCAGGATGTATGGGACCCAGAGCCTGATAGGTGTGTATCTCCCCTATCAGTTGCCTGAGGGCTTCCTCATGGGCAGGAGCCCATTCCCAGGCAGCACTTTTCTTTAACAAATTGTACAATGGTCTGGCTATAATGGCAAAGCCAGGTACATGTTTTCTCCAAAACCCCAGGGTTCCCAAAATCTGTCTCAATTGATCTTTACTTTCAGGGGAGGGTGCCTGATTTAGCTCTTGCACAGTGTCATTAGGCACAGACCTCCGACCTCCCATCCATACAGTACCTAAGAATTTTATCTCTTGGGAGGGACCTTGGCATTTCTCAGCTGGTAACTCTAAATTAAGGGCTTCTAGTGCTCCTTTGATTTGATTCATAGCCTCCTGTACCTCTTCTGAGGTTTTCCCACCTATTAAGATGTCATCAATGTATTGCACAGTTTGTACATTGGGTGGCAGTATAAGGTCATCTAGGACCTTTGCCAGTGCCCCATGGCAAATAGTGGGTGAGTGTTTAAACCCTTGTGGCCGTCGGCTAACACCAACCTCTCTGGGGCTCTTCCCTTCTCCACAGGGACGTCTGTCTTCTCGCTCAATGAGCAGTGGGAAAGGAGAAAACTCCAGAGAGGCTCCACCTCGCGCTCACATACGAGTCCCTGAATTCTCTCTCAGTCCTCAAGGAGACACCTCAAGAAGGAGACTCCCTGCAGCAAAGCCCCGGGGGTCTCTGAGATCCCCCTGCCCTGCAGCCTGTCCTCCCTGGCCGTTGTCGTGGACTCTCTGTGAGGTCACCGCCTCCCAACCGCCTTTCACCAATCAGCTGAGTGCTGCAAAAGGCCCTTGTGATGTCACTGCCACCCCCACCCCTGCCCTGCAGGGCTCATGTCCTGCCCCAAGCCGGCTCCTGTGCGTGTTTGAGTTGCTCCCCCGGGTCACCCCCACACACTCAGTGGTCGTGCAATGGTTCACGCAGGCCACACGTGGAACCATCAGAGGATGCTCAATGTGCCGCACTCGGTTTTGCAGAGTTTTGGAGACTTGAAGGCCAGAAGAGACTCTTAGATCATCTCATCTGGCCCCCTACACATCACAGGCCTCCTGCATGGCGCAGTAGCGAGTTTTGGACCAAAGCAGACTCGAGAAAGGCATCTCATCAAGGGATGGAGGAAGCACCACTTCCCTTGGGAGTCTGGAGGAAATTGATGCTGTGGGGGGCATGGAATTGACCCCAAGGCCACACTTGTGAGTCTGTATCATAACACACATGCACAACAGCACTGCGCGAAGTATGTACACGTCACCTTAACTCTGATGTTTCCTAACGTTTAAAGGCCTGGTCTCCAGGGTGTTCTTTGTGCTTCTTGATCTATAGTGGGGAGAGATGCAATCATTTAGTTCAGAGTGGGAGCCGTGTTAGTCTGTATCAGCAAAAACAAAACAAAACGAGGAGTACTTGTGGCACCTTAGAGACTAACAAATGTATTTGGGCATAAGCTTTCATGGGCTAAAACCCACTTCATTGGATGCATCCACTGGAAAATACAGTCGGAAGATATATATACACAGAGAACATGAAAAAATGGGGGTTGCCATACGAACTCTAACAGACAAATCAATTAAGGTGGGCTATTCTCAGCAGGAGGAAAAAAAACCTTTTGTAGTGAAAATCAGGATGGCCCAT
The DNA here is from genome assembly GCF_965140285.1 of Lepidochelys kempii. NCBI lineage: Eukaryota > Metazoa > Chordata > Testudines > Cheloniidae > Lepidochelys > Lepidochelys kempii. The sequence continues at coordinate 104,696 of NW_027621920.1, forward strand.
TTCAGAGTTGACAGGAAGGTGTGAGTAACAGCAGTGGGGAAACTTAGCATGGGGAAATAGTTTTTACTTTGTGTAATAACCCACCCACTCCCAGTCTTTATTCAAGCCTAATTTAACAGTGTCCAGTTTGCAAATTAATTCCAATTCTGCAGTTTCTGGTTTGAGTCTGTTTTTTTAAGTATTTTTATTGGAGAATTGTGACTTTTAGATCTGAAATTGAGTGACCAGGGAAGTTGAAGTGTTCTCTGACTGGTTTTTGAATGTTATAATTCTTGACGTCTGATTTGTGTCCATTTATTCTTTTGAATAGAGATTGTCCGGTTTGGCCAATGCAGATGGCAGAGGGGCATTGCTGGCACAGGATGGCAAACATCACATTGGTAGATGTGCAGGAGAACGAGCCCATGATGGTGTGGCTGATGTGATTAGGTCCTATGATGGTGTCCCTAGAATCATAAAATCAAAGATCCATAGAATATTCAGGGTTGGAAGGGACCTCAGAAGGTCATCTAGTCCAACCCCCTGCTCAAAGCAGGACTGATCCCCAAATAAATCATCCCAGCCAGGGCTTTGTCAAGCCTGACCTTAAAAACTTCTAAGGAAGGAGATTCCACCACCTCCCTAGGGAACGCATTCCAGTGTTTCACCACCCTCCTAGTGAAAAAAGATTTTCCTAATATCCAACCTAAACCTCCACCACTGCAATTTGAGACCATTACTCCTTGTTCTGTCATCCGCTACCATTGAGAACAGTCTAGATCCATCCTCTTTGGAACCCTCTTTCAGGTAGTTGAAAGCAGCTATCAAATCCCCCCTCAGTCTTCTCTTCCTCAGACTAGACAATCACAGTTCCCTCAGCCTTTCCTCAAAAGTCATATATTCCGGTCCCCTAATCATTTTTGTTGCCCTCCACTGGACTCTTTCCAATTTTTCCACATCCTTCTTGTAGTGTGGGGCCCAAAACTGGACACAGTACTCCAGATGAGGCCTCACCAACGTCGAATAGAGGGGAACGATCACGTCCCTTGATCTGCTGGCAATGCCCCTACTTATACACCCCAAAATGCCATTGGCCTTCTTGGCAACAAGGGCACACTGTTGACTCAGATCCAGCTTCTCGTCCACTGTAACCCCTAGGTCCTTTTCTGCAGAACTGCTGCCTAGCCATTTGGTCCCTAGTCTGTAGCGGTGCATGGGATTCTTCCGTGCTAAGTGCAGGACTCTGCACTTGTCCTTGTTGAACCTCATCAGATTTCTTTTGGCCCAAACCTCTAATTTGTCTAGGTCCCTCTGTATCCTATCCCTACCCTCCAGGGTATCTACCTCTCCTCCCAGTTTAGTGTCATTTGCAAATTTGCTGAGGGTACAATCCACGCCATCCTCCAGATCATTAATGAAGATATTGAACAAAACCGGCCCCAGGACCGACCCTTGGGGCACTCTGCTAGATACCGGCTGCCAACTAGACATGGAGCCATAATAGAAAGTATGGAATAATGATGGAATAGAAATAACATCAAATACTCTCTTAGGAATATATTAAACTGTAAATCATCATTCACAATAAAGAAGTATTTCGACAATATGCTGTGTGACCCTGGGAGGGAGTCAGTTCCTCCTCTCCCTGGCTGCAGAGTCAAGAGTCACCCCAGCTGTCCCACCTTTGTCTCTCTCCAGCGTATGATGCTCCTTTCCTTTGATGCCGGCACCTCTTTCAAACAGCGAGAAAGAAGAGTAGCAAAGAGAGAAAATGCAGCTTCTGTTCTGGTGCTGCCTCTCGCTGGCAGCCTCACTGCGGAGAAACACAAGCCAGCCCATATTCTGATCAGCCACTCTGGAAAAATCACACCAGCACTGGGCTGTTTGGGGCATAGCTTTTAGCTGCCACTTTGGTCGCAGGATCACAGCAGTGCTGCAAAATAAGCATTCTTGGCCAGCTAAGCCAGATTCTTATTAGACAGAAAGAAAAAGGAGAGAGACTGGAAGGAGAAGAACTAATAAAGAGCAGAAAAAGGACGCATTGGTGGGGGCAGACATCACATTTCAGGTGGCGTTCAGGAGTCAGCCAGAGCTGGTGGACGTGGCATTGCCTTCTGGATCCCTCTCTCTGGCCTGGTCTGGTCAGGACATCTCTCAGGATTAGGATGAAGAAGGCCTGGGGATCCAGGGGAGGGAGGAGTGGCAGCCATGATGGTGAAGCTCACTCTTTCCCCTTCTTTCAGCCAGAATAGCAGTACCCTGCATCTCTTCAAATATATTCCTGCCAAAAATTTTTTTAAGAACCCCAAAATGGAGTGAGGGGTGGACTAGCCCATCCGCTCATTATTTTGTCCACCATTTAGGCCTAATTTCTGACAAATTTTGTTTCACTGATTTCTGATCCCACACTTCTCTTGTTTACCAGGCATGATCTTAACACAGTCTTTGAGTTCTATCAGGAGGCATTTTTGTTTGGACTAATTCAGTCTGTCTCCCTCCCCTTTTCACCTTTTCCCTTCCACATTCATTGTTACAGCTTATTGTGACATTTTGTGAGCTTTCACTCCTGCCTCACAGTTGAGTTCATAATGAGGGTAAATTTGCAGGACCAATTACTACAACAACACCCAAAAACAGAAAGACACAAAGCTGGCTCAGGGTCTAACTGATCACCATATTTGGGGTCAGGAAGGACTTTTCCACTGGGTCGGATTGGCAGAGAGCCAAGGATTTTTTTCTTTTTTGGTGGGTTTTTTCCTTTCCTCTGCAGCATGGGGCATGGGTCACTTGCAGGTTTTAACTGGTGTAAATGGCGGAGTCTTTGTGACCTGAACTCATTAAAATCATGATCTGAGGACTTCAGTGACTCAGCCAGAGGTTCTGGGTCTGTTACAGGAGTGGGTGGGCGAGGTTCTGTGGCCTGTGATGTGCAGGAGGTCAGACTAGATGATCATGATGGTCCCTTCTGGCCGTAAAGTCTATGAGTTTAAGGCAGAGCAGCACGACTCTTCCCCTCCTTGTCTTGGCTGGCTCTTTGCACACTGGCTGCTGGAGATGTAAACAGTGAAGTGACAAAATTTGCAGATGTTACAAAATTACTCAAGAGAGTTAAGTCCAAAGCTCCCTGCAAAGAATTACAAAGGGATCTCACAAAACGGGCTGACTGGGCAACAAAATGTCAGATGAAATTCGGTGTTGATAAATGCAAAGTAATGCACATTGGAAAGCAGAATCCTAACTACACATACAAAATGATGGAGTTTGTATTAGCTGTTACCCCTCAGGAAAAAGATTGTGGAGTCATTGTGGATAGTTCTCTGAAAACATCCACTCAATGTGTAGCAGCAGCCAAAAAAGTGAACAGAATCATTGGGACAGGGATTGGTAATAAGACAGAAAATATTATACTGCCACTATATAAATCTCTGGTACGCCCGCACCTTTAATACTGTGTGCAGATCTGGTCAGCCCATCTCAAAAAAATATATTAGACTGGGAAAAGGACAACAAAAAATGACTAGGGATGCGGCACAGCTTTCCTAGGAGGAGAGATGAATAAGGCTGGGATTATTCAGTTTAGAGAAGAGATGAGGATGCGGGGAGGGGATAGAATTCTATAAAATCATCAGTGGTTTGGAGACAGCGATTAAGGAAGAGTTATTTACCCTTTCACACACCACAAGAACCAGGGGTTACCGGGTAAAATTATTAGGCAGTAGGTTTAACCCAAACAAAAGGAAGCACTTCTTCGAACAATACGGAGGCAACCTGTGGAACTTGTTGTCAGGGGATGTTGTGAAGGCCAAAAATAGACCTGGGTTCAAAAGAGAACTAGATAAGTTCCTGGAGGACAGGTCCATAAATGGCCAGGATGGTCAGGGATTCAACCCTATGCTCTGGGTGTCCCTAAACCTCTGACTGCCAGAAGCTGGGACTTGACAGGGGATGGATCACTTGATAATTGGCCTGTTCTGTTCATTCCCTCTAAAGCCTCTGGCGCTGACCAATGTTGGAAGACAGGACAATGGACTAGCTGGACCACTGATCTGGCCATTCCTGTGTTCTCAGGCCCCAGATCACACACTGACACTTCCCTACAGGGTCCCCAGAGCCTTCAAGTAGGACCAGGAGCCCCCTCACACTTAAGACAATAGCTTGTCCTCTGAACACAGTCTCCGGCACCCCACAGTCAGCACTGCGTGACATGAGCCTCTGCGTGACAACAACGGGTTCCAACTGGCTCAGGCCAGATCCTCTGAAAGGTGCAGTTCACCGCTGCTAGGGGCCGTAACATCTTGTATTCTCTGTGGATGGACTCACAGGGGGACTTTTAACTCACACCGCCAGTGGGTTACACATCTAGTTGCAAAGAATCAAATCTAGTTCAACATGTTCTTGACTCTGGTTCACTGTCAGCAGGAAGGAAGGTCTCTGCACCGCTCCGTATTTTCTAATCTCTGCGGTTTGCCCTTTCGTGAGTTGAGCAGAGTTACATTATTATGGGTGATGTTACAAGAGAACTGGAGGCCCCGTTGTGCTGGACCGTGCAGAGACACATGGCAGAAGGCCTGAAGGGCTAAATAGATAAGACAAAGGGTGGGAGGAAGGAAGTATCATTCTTCTTCGAGTAGGGTCCTGTGGGTACTTCTCTGAAGGTGTATTTGTGCCCCCTATGCCTCAGATCGGAGATTTTAGGTAGCAGTGTCTATTCAGCCCCCACAGATGCTGTCCCTGTCTCGGGCCCTGCATTAGGGCTATAGAGCGTTGCACGGGCAAACTGCCCTCAGCTCCTTCTCAACCACCTTGACCTGAGACAGAGCCTCAGCAGCCCCCGAGTTGAGAATACCTCATCTATATTTTACTTTCTGTTTTGAGTGATTAGTGTTCGTTCATTGCATTTCAGTCAGTTAGTGTTCATACTCCCCTTCTGTTTCCTTTTTTCAAAAAAAAAAAAAAGGAACAATAAAATAATCCCCCCCTCTTTATTTTGTTATAAGGCTAGCGAACTCCCTGTCCTTAGTTCTTTCTTGCCTCCTCCCTCTGAGGAAGTGAAACCTGGACAGGGTATGCCTGGCTCTTCCAGGTTTAAGTGTTGTTTCTCCTGCCGAAAACCAATTCCAGTCAGTGATGTACATTCCAACTGCATTTGCTGTCTTGGAGAGTCACACGTGCCTTAAGAGTGTACTTTCTGCCTGAAATTAAAAGCTAGGAATAGCCTTTAACTAAAACGATGACTACTAATGATGGAAAGTTCACTCGGATCAGCCTCTGACCCTGGCCCTGGGACACACACCCCTGTACAAGAGTCCCCAAAGTGGCCGATTCCATCTACTTCCTCGGCTCAACACACTATGGCAGCTTGGAAGAGGAAATTTTTGGATTCCTCTCAAAAAGCCACAAAAAAATCAGGCTACAAGTCATTGGGTAGAGAATCTACCACAAAGAAATGATCCCTAACAAGATCAACCACCCTGGTACTGACTGATCTACAACGGGGTACCCACGAGACGACTGGCTCCTCAGCTACTGGTACCACCAGTAAGCCTAAAAACCCAAGGGGCACAGGCTATGGGCGTTTGGTACCATTGGGGGGAAAGGGGTGGTAGAGAGAGAACCAGCTCCTCTAGCTCATCTCCGATAGAGCGCTCTAGGGCCTCGATACCAAGTGCTTCGGCTCTTCAGAAGACCAGAACAACACTACCGGCCATTTATCAGAGTGCAAAAGACTCCCACTCCTGTCAGCTCCTTCTACATGAGCCACGTGTGCTCAGCTTACCTCAGCGGTGTCACCTGCTATTCTGGTATCACAGGAATTTCATTTGCCTAAAGACTTGCTGGTTTCAGAGATGCCTGAGTCGCCGTGGTTCAGCACAGACACTTTCTTGGTGCTGACCACATCTCAGTGCCCAGACACACATGCAGTACCAGTGGAGTCTCCCACAGCTTCCATGACAGCTCCACCTCTTCCCAGTGACGAGGAGGAGGAGGATGACAAATTCTCCTCAGTCTCCTTGGAAGGCTCTCTGTCCCACTACCAGGGAGCGAATCACCCAGAAACCTCGGCAGAACCAGCTTACCACCATGAGAGACATGACGCACACAGTTGGTATGGACAAGCTTGGGTGCACCCCTCAATGCCCTTTGCACCACCCCAGTGACCATACGGGGACCCGTGGGCGGCCTATAGTCTCCAATTCTTGAGGGCCCCTAGTGTTGCTCATCACAGTAGGAGAAGGCAATCTCCTACTGCTTCTCTGTCTAGATCTCCTGAACCACAATAGAAGAACTTTCAGGAACAGCCAGTGAGATGAGACAAAGGGATTACTCCAGTGACTAACCTCTCTTCATCCTCTCCTGATGAAGCTGTTATGCCTCCCCCACCAACTTTGGCAAATGACTTCAAACCATTTCAAGACTTCATCAAGAGAGAAGTGGATTCTCTACAAATTCCACTGGAAGAAGTCAAGGTGTTGCAACTCAAGCTGTTCGACATCCTACACCCTTCATCATCAGCCTGTATTGCACTCACTATTAACAAGGTATTGCTGGACCCAGCAAAGACTATGTGGCACAGTACATCCCACATGCAAGAGAGCGGATAAAGATATTATGTTCCCTCTAAAGACTTGGACTTTTTATTTTCGCACTCATTCCCAAACTCCCGTGTCACCAATGCTGTAAATCAACGTGGCAGAAAGCACCATGTTAAATCAACACCCTATGACAAGAACTTAAAACAACTTGAAAATCATATTCTTAGGTGACCCTGCAATTTAAGATTGCTAATTACCAAGCTCTTATGGCAAAATACAACCATATCAATTATTCTACATTAAACACCTTCATTGACCATCTCCAATTAGTTTCAGGTGATCACTACTGAGGGTCAGCTTCTTGCAAGGACATTGTTGTAGGCCCCTCTCTAAACACTGCTGACACAGCTGCTTGCTTCATCTCAACAGCAGTGGGCATGCGGAGCTTCCTGGCTTCACCTTTCTGGCTTTCCAAGGGAAGTCCAGTCTACTGTGGAGGACCTTCCATTTGAAGGATCCAAATCATTTGCAGAGAAAATGGATAAATCCCTCCACATACTAAAAGTCTCTAGAGCCACTTTGCATTCACTGAGAATTTATGCACCTGCATAAAAAAGAAGATATAATAAATCACAGATGACACAGAGATCCCGGCCTTATCAATTTTCTCCTCCCCAGAGGCATTATGGACCCCAACAGAAAACACAATGAATACAAAAGCGAAGATCAACTGCCCCACAATCATCAACATTACAGACATCTACATCTATGCACAATTTTTGATCTGTTGTTTGAGGACCCGAGGTACCACCCCCATTTTAATTTGCTGCAAAAACACAAACATCACCACTACTTTAGCAACTGCCTTACTCTTTTTCATCAAAACTGGGACCAAGTGGGTTTTGGAGATCATCTCCACAGGATATTCGATCCATTTTACCTCCCTCACTCCTGCCTACCGCTCCCCCCCGACCCTCCTCAGGAGCCCTTCTCATGAGCAGCTTTTACATCAGGAGACAAGTTATCTTCTGAACCTAGGTGCTGTAGAACCAGTTCCTACTCGACACAGCGGGAAGGGCTTCAACTCCAAGTACTTCCAGATACTGAAAAAGAATGGTGATTGGAGACACATTCTGGATCTAAGATCACTCAACAGATTTGTAAAGATGCAACGCTTCAAGAAGGTGACTTTGGCAGCAATAATCCCATCTCTGGACCATGGGGACTGGTTCTCGACCCTTGACCTACAAGATGCTTACTTCCATATCGCGATCCACAGAAGGTTTCTAGTATTCACTCTGGGACAAGACCACTTTCATTGTCTGCACCCAGAGTGTTCTCAAAGGCCCTTTCTATGGTTGTGGTGCTCCTTTGCAAACAAAGAGTGATAATATTTCTGTATCTGGATGATTGCCTGCTCAAGGCATGCTCCTTTGATGATGCTTTGATGCCCCCACAAAAGACTAGAGCCAGTTGGAGGAACAGGTCCATAAAAGTAGACATCCAAAAGACCATATTAACTCCAGTATAACATCTGGAATTTATAGGGGCCTACCTAGATGGAGCAGAGGCCAAAGCCTTCCTCCCCTTATGCAGGTTCAACACCTGAGACAACTTAATCTCAACAGGACAGGTCAACCCTCAAACCTTGGTCAGAAATAGTCTTCAACTACCGGGACACATGGTGGCAGACACCTTTGTAATAAATCACGTGAGACTCCACATGTACGGGCTTCAGTGGTGGTTCAGCACATATCAAGCACACACAGTATAAACAAACTTCTATTGATGCCCTCAACACTCAAAAACTCCCTCAACTGGTGGAAAGACCCTCACAATGTCTGCTCAGGAGTTCCCTTCACTCAACCACCCCCAACGTTAATAATAACAACGGATGCATACCTACTGGGATGGGGAGCTCTCCTGGACAAAAACATTAGTCAAGGCAAATGGTTCCCCTTTGAATCCACATTGCATATCTACTTACCGGAACTCAGAGCAGTCAGGAAACTTGTTCACATTTCCTCCCACTGCCTGGGGCAAGCATATAAAGATTATGATAGAGAACACTGCATGTATGTTTTCCATAAATCACTAGGGAAGAGCAGGCTCACCTTCCCTTTGTACCAAGGCAGTGAAACTCTGGACCTGGTGTATTCACCACCCCATAGAACGGCTTCCGTATGAGGAGAGATTAATAAGACTGGGACTTTTCAGCTTGGTAAAGAGGTGACTAAGGAGGGATATGATAGAGGTCTTTGGGGCACCTGCCATTGGCCACTATTGGAGGACAGGATCCTGGGCTTGATGGACCTTTGGTCTGACCCAGTCTGGCCGTTCTTATGTTCTTATTTGTGGCAAGGTTTACTCATGCCCTGAGACATCTTCTTGTTGTCGTCTTACGATGGAAGGCAGTGATGGCAGCGAGATGCACTTCCATGGGGCGTAGCGATAACCCTGACATTTTCAGTTCTAGGATGCAATCTACCACAAGTGGTAGTGGAGAGGATGTAGGGGTGACATGTTTCCAGTCACACCAGAGCTGGAATCTCTTCCACTATTGAGTAGACATGGTCTTTACATACTCAGAGCAGGTCATTTCTAAGCGTTGGAAGCATTGAGTTGGAGAACCTGTAGATTGGGGTGATGGACCTTGCCAGTATCCTGAGAGGGGAGATGAGGAACAGGCTGGTGAGTGATTGGCATGCAAATCGCCAGTTGAGTACGGTATGGGAATCATGTTTGTCATGGCCACAAGGGATCTATAAGTATAACCCTGGCCCTTTCTTTTCTTTCCTCAAGCAAGACCTTTGACATTAGAGGAATTGGAGGAAAGACATAGAGGAGACCTGTGTTCCAATGTAGGAGAAAGGCATCTCCGAGAGAGTGATGACTCAGGACAGCTCCGGAGCAGAACTGGGAGCACTTCTTGTTTCTGGCTGTGGGGAATAAGTCTATCTTTGGGACTCCCCAACATAGAAATATGCTGTGGAGAATGGAAAGGTCTATTTCTCATTTGTGATCCTGGGAAAAGTTCCTGCTGAGAGTGTCCGCAGGAGTGTTCTGTGTGCCCAAGAGGTGAGCTGCTGAGATGTTGGTGTGAACATAAGAGCATAAGAACAGCCATACTGGGTCAGACCAAAGGTCCATCTAGCCCAGTATCCTGCCTTCTGACAGTGGCCAATGGCAGGTGCCCCAAAGGGAATGAACAGACAGGTTATCCTCAAGTGATCCATGCCCTGTCACCCAATCCCAGCTTCTGGCAAACAGAGGCTTGGGACACCATTCCTGCACATCCTGGCTAATAGCTATTGATGGACCTAGCCACCATGAATCTATCTAGCTCCCTTTTGAACCCCGTTATAGTCTTGGCCTTCACAACACCCTCTGGTAAGGAGTGCCGGAGGTTGACAGTGCTTTGCATGAAAAAATACTTTCTTGTGTTTGTCTTAAACCTGCTACCTATTAATTTCAGTTGGTGGCCCCTTGTTCTTGTATTATGAGAAGGAGTAAATAACACTTCCCTTATTTACTTTCTCTATACCACTCATGATTTCATAGCCCTCTATCATATCCCCCCCTTAGTCGCCTCTTTTCCAAGCTGAAAAGTCCCAGTCTTATTAATCTCTCCTCATACGGAAGCTGTTCTATACCCCTAATCATTTTTGTTGCCCTTTTCTGAACCTTTTCCAATTCCAATGTATCTTTTTTGAGGTGGGGCGACCACATCTGCATGCAGTATTCAAGATGTGGACGTACCATGGATTTATATAGAGGCGATATGATATTTTCTGTCATATTATCGATCCCATTCTTGATGATTCCCAACATTCTATTTGCTTCTGTGACGACCGCTGCACATTGAGTGCATGTTTACAGAGAATGCTCCACAATGACTCCAAGATCTCTTTCTTGAGTGGCAACAGTTAATTTAGACCCCATCATTGTACATGTATAGTTAGGATTATGTTTACTTTTCATTTATCAACATTAAATTTAATCTGCCATTTTGTTGCCCAGTCATCCAGTTTTGTGAGATCCTTTTGTAGCTCTTTGCAGTCTTCACAATCAGATGTTCTACAATGTCATGAGACCTCAACCACGTCCTTCGGTTTCTTACAAGACTTCCCTTCGAACCCATGGCCTCCTGCTCTCTTCTACACCTCTCTGTGAAAACTACAATCCTAGTGGCCATTATGTCTGCACGGAGAGTGGGAGAGATAGGGGCTCTATTGGTATACCCCGTTTACAGTTGTTTTCAAAGATAAGGTTACATTATGACTGTACCCCACATTCCTACTGAAAATATCTTCACACTTCCACATAAACCGGTTTATCCATCTCCCCACTTTTTTCCAAAACCACACCAGGATAAAAGGGAGGTGACACTACACACTCTCAATGTCGGGAGAGTCCTTTTATTTGGTGAGGATTAAGCCCTTCAGAAAATCTCGCAGACTACTTCTCTCCATTGCAGACAGATCTAAGGGAGCCTCAATCGCTAAACAAAGACTCTCGAGATGGGTATCAGACTGCATTACCCATTGCTATCACACTTATGGCATTCCACCTTCCTGTACGGTTCAAACTCACCCCAGGAGATCTCTCTCCACTTGCACAGCCTTACTCAGGAATGTTCCGATCACAGACACGTGCAGAGCAGAAACGTGGACATCTGCTCACACATTTGCTGAACATCCTGCAGTCACCCACATCTCAGCAGAGGCCCCTTAGAAGTGTGTGGGGGGCCCACAGGCACCTGAACTGTGGCTGCACCCCACATGCCATGCCCCGCCTGAGGCCCTGCCCCTTTCTCCCTGTGCTCACGCCACCCATTGCCCCCAAGGCCCTGACCTCACACTACCTCTTCTCCCCAAGCCCCTAACCTTGCACCAACCCTTCCCCCAAAACCCAGCATCACTCCCTCTTCCCCCCAAGACCCCGCCTGCTGCTCACTCCTCTCCCCACCGTCACTTGCCTTTATAGCTGGCAAAATGTGGGGGGAGGGCCTGGCCCCTTGATCCCCCCAGTTCCGGCACCCCTGCATCCTCTGCTATATTTTATTCCAGTGTCTGATGCTCAGGACTAGACTCGACTCTGAAACCCCACCCCTCCGTCACGGGTACGGCTGCCGAGTCGCCGAGACGCCCACAGAGCCACCGCTGCAAGAAGGAGAAAGGGTCCCTCACCTGGTGCCGTGCCTTTCGCTCTCTGAGATGTGTCCCTGTGGGTGCTGCACTACTCACCCTCCTTCCCCTCTGCTCTGCAGCTCTGACCTATGAGCTCTGTGGTGGAGAAGGAACCGGGGGCAGTTTGTCTGCACAGCGCTACATTGACCTAATGCGGAGCACGAGCTGGGGAGAGCGGATGTTGGGGCCGAACAGAAACGGCGACCTGAAATCTCCGATGTGAGGCGCCGGGCTGTGAGTACACAGAGCATGGAGTAACACACACCTCGAAGAACTGCAGTTACCGCACAAGGCGAGGAACCCTTTCTTCTCCCGCTTTACACTCAGGGAACTGAGGCCCACAGAGCTCAGGGCCCCAGTTCAGCTAGATATAGGCTTAACTTTACGTGTGTGAATAATCCCGTTATTATAAGTCAGTCTCTCGCTATCAGGCATTTTGTCCAGCCCTCAAATAATTTTTGTGGCTCTTTTCTGCATCCTTTCCAGTTTTTCAACGTCTTTTTCCAAATGAGGTCAGCCAGTTGTCCCGACAGCCCCACAGCCAGCTGCACTGACTGCCAGCCACTGCTGGAATGGCCCAGGGCAGCTGGCCCCGGGGACCACCTGACCAGCAGCCGGTGGGGCTGGCCTCAGAGAGCGCCTGAGCAGTGGTTCCTCGGGCGGCTGAAGCAGCTGCTGCTCAGTGGCCCCTGGCAGCTGGTCCAATGGCCCTGCTCCCCCTCCAGCAGCAGCCCCACTGAGATTTACTTAGGGGGACTTATGGTATAAATCATGAACTGGTCACAGGTGGGGAATTTTTTTGTTTATTGCCCATGACCTGTCCACAACTTTCTCTAAAAATACCCATGACTAAACTGTAACCTTAGGCCTGGTACAGCAGTGACTGAGTGAGGGTCTAAGGTCTGTGATGTACAGGAGGTCAGACTACAATCCTTCTGGCCCTGAACTCTGTGAATCTATGATGTTCTATACAATGGCAGCTCTTTGCTAGTATGAGAGGGGACCATTGCCCCCCAGAATCTCACCTCTTTCACTCTTCTTTCTTTAGAAAATCTGCGATCTGAACTGGAGGAAGAGAGAGGTAAGTTCCTGGGACAAGTTCCCTGAAATAACAGTAGGAATAACCCAGTTAATGCAACAAGATGAAACCTCACCTCTTTCTTCCTTTTCTCTTCCAGAGATTCTGCGCGCTGAGCTGGAGAACGAGAGAGGTAAATGTCTGGGCTCTCCGGAGGCTTGAACAAGTTTCTCTCACTGTCCATAGTCAGACAGACTTTGGCTTTTGTCTCTGCACTATCTGTTAGGAGAGGCTCTGGGAATCAAACAGACGGGGAGCTCTGACTAATCATCGAGTGGGGTAACTGCTCCATAGAGAAGGTTGCTGCTCAGTTTCCATGATAAGCCTGATTTCAGCCCCTTCCTTTAAAATCTGCACACAGGGGAATGTCCATATCCAAAACTGGTGGGTCTGCCTGAGCCCACGTACCTTTTTGCTACTGAATTTAAAGGAATGGAGGGGTGGGGGGGATTCTGATGCCCTGGAAACAGGGGCCCAGCACAGTCCCAAAGTCTCTTAGCACTCTCTGACACTTTGAGGCACAAACTCAGTGAGAAGGAGCCAGCTCATGTTGCTGGGCCCATGAGCTGAGATCCAGTGTCCAGGGCCAAGGTTAGCTCATTAAACCCTCACTGCCATGTTATCAGGGCCTAGCCCCTCTCCGAGCTGCCTGGCACATGGGGAGTGCGGACACTACACGACAGGTGAGCCCAGCTAGGGCAGGGCCATAGGAGCCCAGCGAGGGTCAGATGCCAAGAAGGGGGGTGTAATCGACAGAGCCCAAAGCCACTAAGAGCTCTATGAGGATGGAGCTCAGGCCAGGAGACCTGGGCAGAAAGAGGGCAGCAGAGAGCACAGTCGAGAGGGCAAAGTGGTCCTTTAAAGGCACATTCCCTAACCCAGTAGCTGTTGTAGAACTGACTGCATACCCATGTCTCTCTGTTTGCAGAGAAATCCCTGGCCGAACTTGGTAAGTGCCATGTGTCCCCTTTCCCCCACCCCAGATGACATTGTGTCCTTTGCCGGCAGTCCGTGCTCCGGGGAGTGCTCACCTCTTGGTGTGTTTGATTTCAGGCTGGAGTAAAGTCAGCAAAAATGCAGGTAAGTGAAGCTGGTATTTTAATGTCAGACCTCCTGCACCACTCTGCTGCCCAGCAGATGCGCACATGCCAGAAATCACAGGGAAAGAGCAGTATGGTCAATGAAAATGCCAGATTCGTCCCCAGTTTACTTGCATAAAACAAATGCTCACACTTAAGTATGGAGTCCCGAGCTCTCCAGTGTAACTGCAATAAGTCAGAGTGCTCCTAAGGCCGGGAACTTACCTGCTGTCAATTGAGGGGGGTAGGTGCTTGCAGCCGTTGGTAATTATGGTTCAGAGTTGGGGTTTTACTGGACACATATGGTGAATTCTCATGTGTTGTGTTGTTATTAATTAACTTCATGAACTAGAAGGGTTCTAGGAAACTGTGTAAATTACCTTAACTGGCTGCGGGTAATTGTCTTAATGCTTTTTGAACTCTGGTGAAATCTCTGTTTTTATGGAGTTGCCAGTCAGTAGCCCTTTGGCTAATTCAGTTCAAATATGGTAGAAAAATTCTACCTCAGACCTGGACCAAATCTACCAAATTTGAGTCTGATACGACTTTGTGGGTATTAGAATAGAGGGCTCCCAACTCGGGTGTAGATTGGAAACTCAGGTGCTGTCTTAGCTGTGGAGACGTGGTAGCAGCCCCAGAGCACAGATTTTGTGGTGGGTGACTACTGAGTTCTTTTAATGGTTGAAATGGTGTCTGTGTGTGTAACACCTGAGCTCGTTCCTTATTGGGGCCTCTGTAGAGGTTACAGACAGGCCCAATGGGAGCTAGAGGCATCTCCAGCTCTTCCAGGGGAACTATTTGCCCCTTTTGCCTGGGAGGAGAGCTGCAGTGAAATGCAGAGAAGCAGATCCCTGGGAGTTAGAGGCGGGAAATCAGAGAGTGTCCTAGCCAAGACAGAGCTGGCGGGAGGATGGGAAACAGCCTCGATGGGCATAGGCACCAACTTCTGCTGGTGCCAGTGGGTGCTCGACCCCTCCTCTACCCCCAGCCCTGCCCTGACTCCACCCCTGTCCCGCCCCATTCCAACCCCTTCCCCAAAGTCCCTGCCTCAACTCCTCCCCCTCCCTGCCCCATTGGACTCCTTCCCCAAATCCCCTCCCCGGCTCCACCTCCTCCCCTGAGTGCGCCACGTTCCCGCTCCTCCCCCCTCCCTCCCAGAGCTTGTTACGCCGCGAAACAGCTGTTTTGTGGCTGCAAGCACTGGGAGCTAGGGGAAGCAGGGGCACAGCGTGCTCAGGGGAGGAGGCAGAGCTTAGGTGAGGTGAGGTTGGGGGGGAGCTTGGCTGCTGGTGGGTGCAGAGCACCCTCTAATTTTTCCCCGTGCGTGCTCCAGCCCTGTAGCACCCACGGAGTCAGCACCTATGCAGTGGGCTGGGCTCTGCCCCTGATGCTCTGCCCCATCTCTGCAGCGATGGTGAGTCTGGATCCGGACACGGCTCATCCCAGCCTCGTGGTCTCTGAGAATCGGCGATCTGTGAAATGGAGGGGCCTGCAGCAGGACGTGCCTGACAACCCTGAGAGATTTGACTGTGAAACCTGCGTGCTGGGCTCGGAAGGGTTTGCCTCGGGAAAACGCTACTGGGAGGTAGAGATTGGAGGTGGTAGGGCCTGGGCTGTGGGGGTGGCCAAAGAATCTGTCAGGAGGAAGGGCTGGATCTGCTTTTCTCTTGAGGAGAGGATCTGGGCCGTGGAGCAGTGTGGGAGCCATTACCGGGCTCACACCTCCCCAGAGACCCTCCTGCCCCTGACTGGGAGCCCTGGGAAGATCAGAATGTATCTGGACTATGAGCGGGGCCTGGTGTCATTTTATCATCCTGGTATGGAGGCCCCAATCTACACTTTCACCACCTCTTTCACTGGGCAGCTCCACCCTTTCTTCTGGGTCTACTCCCCAATCACACTGTTTCCCTGAGACAAGGCATTGTGGGGATAGCACCTCTCACTGGTCAAAGTCGTTTTTTGTTCTGTTGTTTTCCGAAATGGACTAATTTTTCATTTTTAAATATTTTCCATTATTTTTTTATTCTTCTCAAAACTTGGAATTTTCCAGAATGAATATTTTCAGTTTTGAAAATCCTACCATTTGACTAAGCTGAGGGCTCAAAATTGGCAAAGCAGAAGAAATCCTGATATTATGGCGATGAGTGTGGTGTAAGAAGCTACATAGAATAGAACAGAACCCAATAAACAATACATCATAGGACCCCTCCGCCCAAATAAAAGGTTTAAGTTGAAAATTTTGTAATAATGAAAAAAAAAAAACCCTCAAGAGAATCCAAATGTTTTCACAAAAAAATCTCTTTTTGTAAACCGGCCAAATTTCCTCAAGATATTTTTTGAATGAAAACTTTTGTTCAGCTCTAATTAACACCTGTAATTGCACATAATCAATGAATGTTTCCTGATTCTTAGTCCTGTAATTTATCAACTGACCATCATTGATGAGTGGAAGGGGTAAGAACATGTGTCAAACCCTGTCCCAAAACATCACATTGTCCAAACTGGATAAAAGGCTCCAAGAAAGTAGATTCCTAACCAGTAACCATGTTCTGTGACATTACTGGTGAAAGAAATGGAGTCAGAGGAATGGAGGGAGCTCCGGTTCTCTGGATGAGTGTTGATCATGGGGTTCACAGCATCCAGGAAGGCTTAGCCTAAACCCAAAATGACAGGTATGTCCTACACCAGCTACATGTAGAGTTTTAGGCCAGAAGGGACCATGAGATCATCCAGTCAGACCTCCTCTATATCACAGGCCACCAACACACCCAGCACGCTCACATCAAGCCCAACATCGAAGATTAAACCAAACTATTGCAGCCCACAGGAGGCTAGACTTTTACATGACAAAGCCATGGAGGCCCACCCAGCCTGAGCGGAATAAAGCATGGGGGCAAAAACTAGATCAGTCTCATAATACTTCCCCAGCCTCATAATACTGCCCTTGAGGGGGCGCTAGCCTTCGCCACCCCCACCCACCTCGGCTCCAGTGTCTCTGGTGTCTCAACAGGATTTCTTAAATCAAAACAGCCGCCTTCTCCCATCTCCTGCTGCAGGATGAAAGGAAAGCAGTGCTTTCTTATGTTAGCCGTAGGATCTGATCATCTCCTCTATTAATTGGATGATTTAAGGAGCTGATGACCCAAACCAACATCATTGTTAACCCACCGACTTGTGGAGTCAGTCTCAGTTGTGCCCTGGATTTGATCATTGTTTTCACAGGTTCACAGATTCCAAGGCCAGAAGGGACTGTTGTGATCAGCTTGTCTGGACTCCTGTGTAACACAGGCCAGGGACCTGCCCCACAATAATTCCTGCTCGAACTAGAGCAGATATTTTTTTTTAAAAATCATCCACTCTTGATTTAAAAATGGTCAGTGATGGAAAATCCACCACAACCCTGGGTAAATGGGGCCAATAGTTAATTACCCTCACTATTAAACATGTTTGAGGGGGATAGCCATGTTAGTCTGTTTCAGCAAAAACAATGAGGAATCCTGTGGCGCCTTAAAGACTAACAAATTTATTTGGGCATAAGCTTTCATGGGCTGGAACCCACCTCATCAGATGCATGAAGTGGAAACTTCAAGTGGACAAAAAGAAAAGGAGTACTTGTGGCACCTTAGAGACTAACCAATTTATTTCAGCATAAGCTTTCGTGAGCTACAGCTCACTTCATCGGATGTATACTGTGGACACTGCAGAAGACATTATATACACAGAGACCATGAAATAATACCTCCTCCCACCCCACTCTCCTGCTGGTAATAGCTTCTCTAAAGTGATCACTCTCCTTACAATGTGTATGATAATCAAGGTGGACCATTTCCAGAACAAATCCAGGTTTTCTCACCTCCCCCCCCTTTTTTTTTTCCCCAAAAACCACACACACAAACTCACTCTCCTGCTGGTAATAGTTCATCCAAAGTGACCACTCTCCCTACAATGTGCATGATAATCAAGGTGGGCCATTTCCAGCACAAATCCAGGTTTTCTCACCCCTGCCCACACACACAAAAACTTACTCTCCTGCTGGTAATAGCTCATCCAAACTGACCACTCTCCTTACAATGTGTATGATAATCAAGGTGGGCCATTTCCAGCATAAATCCAAGTTTAACCAGAACATCTGGGGGGGGGGGGAGGGTAGGAAAAAACAAAGGGAAATAGGCTATCTTGCATAATGACTTAGCCACTCCCAGTCTCCCAGTCCCACATACCACACAACAGAACCACTAACCCAGGAACCTATCCTTGCAACAAAGCCCGTTGCCAACTGTGCCCACATATCTATTCAGGGGACACCATCACAGGGCCTAATCACATCAGCCACACTATCAGAGGCTCGTTCACCTGCACATCCACCAATGTGATATATGCCATCATGTGATATATGCCATCAGGGAGCCCAGTGAGGCTTACGTCTTGCAAACTGCTCTGAGGAAGCTCACAGTAGGAAGGTGATATGGAAGGGGGGGGTTCAGCTGTTGTGACCTGCACTGAATGTGCCATGTTTGTCTTTCTTCCACAGGACAGAAGCGACTTTGTCTGTACAAAGTGCAAGCTGGTCTCCATATTGGAAGAGAAGATTGAAGGTCTGGAGCAACAGATAACAACCCTGCGTTGCATACGGGAAACTGAAGATTTCCTGGACGAAACTCAGGATAGGCTTCTAGGGGCACAAAGCTCTACAGATATAGAGCAGGTTGCACAGAGGAGCCAAGAGACCAGTGAAGAAGCTTGGCAACATGTGACCTCCAGAAGAGGTAAGCGGAATGTCCGGGTTCCAGTAACACAGACACAGGTAACTAACCGCTTTCATGTTCTCTCCACAGGTATCGTTGCGGAGAGTGGACCAGATGATATGTCTGGGGCGAGAAAGCAGAAGGAGACTCCGCTGGTTGGAAGGCATGAGATGCGCTGTCCTGAGGTTGGGGGTTCCACGACCACCACCCCCAAGAGGAGAAGGCGGGTGGTGGTGGTCGGGGACTCTCTCCTCCGGGGGACTGAGTCATCTATCTGCCGCCCTGACCGGGAAAACCGAGAAGTCTGCTGCTTGCCAGGGGCTAAGATTCGTGATGTGACGGAGAGACTGCCGAGACTCATCAAGCCCTCGGATCGCTACCCCTTCCTGCTTCTCCACGTGGGCACCAATGATACTGCCAAGAATGACCTTGAGCGGATCACTGCGGACTATGTGGCTCTAGGAAGAAGAATAAAGGAGTTGGAGGCGCAAGTGGTGTTCTCGTCCATCCTCCCCGTGGAAGGAAAAGGCCTAGGTAGGGAGCATCGAATCGTGGAAGTCAACGAATGGCTACGCAGATGGTGTCGGAGAGAAGGCTTTGGTTTCTTTGACCATGGGATGGTGTTCCATGAAGGAGGAGTGCTGGGTAGAGACGGGCTCCATCTTACGAAGAGAGGGAAGAGCATCTTTGCCAGCAGGCTGGCTAACCTAGTGAGGAGGGCTTTAAACTAGGTTCACCGGGGGAAGGAGACCAAAGCCCTGAGGTAAGTGGGAAAGCGGGATACCGGGAGGAAGCACAGGCAGGAATGTCTGTGAGGGGAGGGCTCCGGCCTCATACTGGCAATGAGGGGCGATCAACAGGTTATCTCAAGTGCTTATATACAAATGCACAAAGCCTTGGAAACAAGCAGGGAGAACTGGAGGTCCTGGTGATGTCAAGGAACTATGACGTGATCGGAATAACAGAGACTTGGTGGGATAACTCATATGACTGGAGTACTGTCATGGATGGTTATAAACTGTTCAGGAAGGACAGGCAGGGCAGAAAAGGTGGGGGAGTAGCACTGTATGTAAGGGAGCAGTATGACTGCTCAGAGCTCCGGTACGAAACTGCAGAAAAACCTGAGTGTCTCTGGATTAAGTTTAGAAGTGTGTGCAACAAGAGTGATGTAGTGGTGGGAGTCTGCTATCGACCACCGGACCAGGGGGATGAGGTGGATGAGGCTTTCTTCCGGCAGCTCACGGAAGCTACTAGATCGCATGCCCTGATTCTCATGGGTGACTTTAATTTTCCTGATATCTGCTGGGAGAGCAATACAGCGGTGCATAGACAATCCAGGAAGTTTTTGGAAAGCGTAGGGGACAATTTCCTGGCGCAAGTGCTAGAGGAGCCAACTAGGGGGGGTGCTTTTCTTGACCTGCTGCTCACAAACCGGGTAGAATTAGTGGGGGAAGCAAAAGTGGATGGGAATCTGGGAGGCAGTGACCATGAGTTGGTTGAGTTCAGGATCCTGACGCAGGGAAGAAAGGTAAGCAGCAGGATACGGACCCTGGACTTCAGGAAAGCAGACTTCGACTCCCTCAGGGAACGGATGGCCAGGATCCCCCGGGGGACTAACTTGAAGGGGAAAGGAGTCCAGGAGAGCTGGCTGTATTTCAAGGAATCCCTGTTGAGGTTACAGGGACAAACCATCCCAATGAGTCGAAAGAATAGTAAATATGGCAGGCGACCAGCTTGGCTTAATGGTGAAATCCTAGCGGATCTTAAACATAAAAAAGAAGCTTACAAGAAGTGGAAGGTTGGACATATGACCAGGGAAGAGTATAAAAATATTGCTCGGGCATGTAGAAATGATATCAGGAGGGCCAAATCGCACCTGGAGCTGCAGCTAGCCAGAGATGTCAAGAGTAACAAGAAGGGTTTCTTCAGCTATGTTGGCAAAAAGAAGAAAGCCAAGGAATGTGTGGGCCCCTTACTGAATGAGGGAGGCAACCTAGTGACAGAGGATGTGGAAAAAGCTAATGTACTCAATGCTTTTTTTGCCTCTGTTTTCACTAACAAGGTCAGCTCCCAGACTGCTGCGCTGGGCATCACAAAATGCGGAAGAGATGGCCAGCCCTCTGTGGAGATAGAGGCGGTTAGGGACTATTTAGAAAAGCTGGACGTGCACAAGTCCATGGGGCCGGACGAGTTGCATCCGAGAGTGCTGAAGGAATTGGCGGCTGTGATTGCAGAGCCACTGGCCATTATCTTTGAAAACTCGTGGCGAACCGGGGAAGTCCTGGATGACTGGAAAAAGGCTAATGTAGTGCCAATCTTTAAAAAAGGGAAGAAGGAAGATCCTGGGAACTACAGGCCAGTCAGCCTCACCTCAGTCCCTGGAAAAATCATGGAGCAGGTCCTCAAAGAATCAATCCTGAAGCACTTGCATGAGAGGAAAGTGATCAGGAACAGCCAGCATGGATTCACCAAGGGAAGGTCATGCCTGACTAATCTAATCGCCTTTTATGATGAGATTACTGGTTCTGTGGATGAAGGGAAAGCAGTGGATGTATTGTTTCTTGACTTTAGCAAAGCTTTTGACACGGTCTCCCATAGTATTCTTGTCAGCAAGTTAAGGAAGTATGGGCTGGATGAATGCACTATAAGGTGGGTAGAAAGCTGGCTAAATTGTCGGGCTCAACGGGTAGTGATCAATGGCTCCATGTCTAGTTGGCAGCCGGTATCAAGTGGAGTGCCCCAAGGGTCGGTCCTGGGGCCGGTTTTATTCAATATCTTCATAAATGATCTGGAGGATGGTGTGGATTGCACTCTCAGCAAATTTGCGGATGATACTAAACTGGGAGGAGTGGTAGATACGCTGGAGGGGAGGGATAGGATACAGAAGGACCTAGACCAATTGGAAGATTGGGCCAAAAGGAATCTGATGAGGTTCAATAAGGATAAGTGCAGGGTCCTGCACTTAGGACGGAAGAACCCAATGCACAGCTACAGACTAGGGACCGAATGGCTAGGCAGCAGTTCTGCAGAAAAGGACCTAGGGGTGACAGTGGATGAGAAGCTCGATATGAGTCAGCAGTGTGCCCTTGTTGCCAAGAAGGCCAATGGCATTTTGGGATGTATAAGTAGGGGCATAGCGAGCAGATCGAGGGACGTGATCGTTCCCCTCTATTCGACATTGGTGAGGCCTCATCTGGAGTACTGTGTGCAGTTTTGGGCCCCACACTTCAAGAAGGATGTGGATAAATTGGAGAGAGTCCAGCGAAGGGCAACAAAAATGATTAGGGGTCTGGAACACATGAGTTATGAGGAGAGGCTGAGGGAGCTGGGATTGTTTAGCCTGCAGAAGAGAAGAATGAGGGGGGATTTGATAGCTGCTTTCAACTACCTGAAAGGGGGTTCCAAAGAGGATGGCTCTAGACTGTTCTCAATGGTAGCAGATGACAGAACGAGGAGTAATGGTCTCAAGTTGCAGTGGGGGAGGTTTAGATTGGATATTAGGAAAAACTTTTTCACTAAGAGGGTGGTGAAACACTGGAATGCGTTACCTAGGGAGGTGGTAGAATCTCCTTCCTTAGAGGTTTTTAAGGTCAGGCTTGACAAAGCCCTGGCTGGGATGATTTAACTGGGAATTGGTCCTGCTTCGAGCAGGGGGTTGGACTAGATGACCTTCTGGGGTCCCTTCCAACCCTGATATTCTATGATTCTATGATTCTATGATTCTATGTGCCAGCAATGCCCCTCTGCCATGTACATTGGTCAAACTGGACAGTCTCTACGTAAAAGAGTAAATGGACACAAATCAGATGTCAAGAATTATAACATTCACAAACCAGTCGGAGAACACTTCAATCTCTCTGGTCACGTGATTACAGACATGAAGGTCACTATCTTAAAACAAAAAAAACTTCAAATCCAGACTCCAGCGAGAAACTGCTGAATTGGAATTCATTTGCAAATTGGATACTATTAATTTAGGCTTAAATAGAGACTGGGAGTGGCTTAGTCATTATGCAAGGTAGCCTATTTCCCCTTGTTTTTTCCTACCCCCCCCCACGTTCTGGTTAAACTTGGATTTATGCTGGAAATGGCCCACCTTGATTATCATACACATTGTAAGGAGAGTGGGCAATTTGGATGAGCTATTACCAGCAGGAGAGTGAGTTTTTGTGTGTGGGGGGGGGGGGTGAAAAAACCTGGATTTGTGCTGGAAATGGCCCACCTTGATTATCATGCACATTGTAGGGCGAGTGGTCACTTTGGATGAACTATTACCAGCAGGAGAGTGAGTTTGTGTGTGTATGGGGATGGGGGGGTGAGAAAACCTGGATTTGTGCTGGAAATGGCCCACCTTGATTATCATACACATTGTAAGGAGAGTGGTCACTTTGGATAAGCTATTACCAGCAGGAGAGTGGGGTGGGAGGAGGTATTGTTTCATGGTCTCTGTGTATATAATGTCTTCTGCAGTTTCCACAGTATGCATCCGATGAAGTCGGCTGTAGCTCACGAAAGCTCATGCTGAAATAAATTGGTAAGTCTCTAAGGTGCCACAAGTCCTCCTTTTCTTTTTGCGAATATAGACTAACACGGCTGTTACTCTGAAACCATTCAAGTGGGCAGATATATATACACATGGACACACAGGTACAAGGCCTGTCATGTACCCCTGGGAGATGGCAGGCTCCAGGGCTGCTACCAGCAGGTCAGGCTCCAGGACTAGAGCTGGCCTGGCTACAGAGCCTCCGGCTCAGAGAGACACCACAGAGGCGCCGGCCACAAGATCCTTTCACGCTCGGCCCGGCATGGCGGAGGTCGGCTTATATAAGGCCTGTTACACACAGCGCCGCCTAGTGGCTGAACTGTATAGTACCCTTCACCATGCCATCACAAGCCCGGAGACTGGACGGGTTCACTCAGAGAGCCCAGAGAGGGGCCAGAGGTGCACGTAACCCTGTAACCAGGACAGGTTCCCTCCCAGATCTGCCCCTTCACCCTGGCCATGTGCTCTAATACCACCTGGCCACAAGCAGCCGCTACCCCCAGGACTGTGCAGCCTCTCCTGGGCACCAGTCCAGTGCAGCCACCCAACCCATCTCCGAGTACAGCTGGACAAACTCTGGAGGGTGGGTGTGTGTGTAATTCCCACCCTTGTATTCCTCCCCACGGTGAATGCTGTGGAAAGGCTCTCGGTAAAGGTTGGACAGCTTTGGTCAAGCCTTTGCATGTTATTATCAGTCCATTACTGGTATTATTTGTTTACAGCACAGCAGTGCCTGGAGGCCCCAGTCAGGATCGGGGCCCTGCGATGCTAGGAGCTCTACAGACAAAGAGCACAGACAGGTCCCTGCCCCGGAGCGCTCAGTCTGACCAGAGAGCTGTATCACGCAGCGGGAATGTTCTGTACTATTTACATGACCCCTATATGTTGCATTGATGCCAGTGGGAGACAGAGGATTGTTTGCGCTCAGGGCAGGCTGAGAGACATGTTACCTAGCTGAGACTAAATGGGTCATTGGGAAAAGACGGACTGAGGCAAGCCCCAGTGTGAAGACAATGGCAAAGCCCATCACCAAGACATTGTTGCCTAGCAACCAATGACCCAGAGGAGATGGATTTCCCCACTTCACAACAGGGAAGCTGAGCAACATCCCCCAGCTCGAGAACAAAGATGGGAAAGGTGTGAGGTGGGGGATCAAAGCTCGTTGCTGGAAGGAGTCGGGCTTTCCCCTGGAGTCTGACCAAGAAGGTCAGATTGAGAGACAGCCAGAACTTGAGCAATGGGGTTCACTACAACGTGGCTGGGCTCTGGGCTAGCCAGAATGGACTTGAACGGTGCTTTAACCTTCAGTTCTCTGTGCCAACCTAAGGACGTCCTATGCTGAGTCCAGTTGATTAATAGACCCGACTGTTGTGACAACATGATGTGAGTGTCACCACAAATGCTTGCTGAGGTGCATTAATCCCTGAGGAGCGGACAAGTCTCGAGCAGGACGTAGTCTATCACAGTGGGACTTGCTGAACAGAAATCCCGCTGTGACCCAGCAGTGCTAAAGGTCCAGTCGAAGGAGGCAGTGAAGCGGTGTTGCTTATCCTGCAGGCCGAGTGGGCCCCCTGGGGGGTCTGGTAGACTGACGGGTTTCCTCCTAGAGCCTGTTCCAAAGCTGGGGGTGTAGAACTGATCCCGTGGATCCACGACAGTTGGATGGAATCAGTGGGATGCTGAATGCACCAGTAGTATTTTGCAATAAGTGACTTGCAGCAGTAAAACAAGGGTAGTCAAAGGAAACAAGAAAAGGGCATATAACCTAGGCCCTCGTTCGGCGCTGGTTAGGCCACCTCCCTAGGAAGAGCATGACAAACCCTGTCCAGGGAGAGGGCTAAGCCTTCTGGAGACAGATGAAAGGGCCAAGAAACAGGTTCCAGACCCAGGTGGGTTTTCCAGTGAGGCCTGAGAGCAACAGAGGCGGCAGCAGGATGCCCCCAAGAGCCAGTTCCCCGCCCAGCAGGGTGCCCTCGTGATTCAGGTCCCCTTTGATAGATTAGAAGAGGTGGGAGCTGCAGCTGAAGGCAAAGGAGCTGGCAGAGCATGAGGAGAAGCAGGAAAAGCATGAACTACTGCCAGAGAAGTGGAGGGGCAAGAGGACCCACAGAGGGGAAAGTGGGGAAAGACCCTGGGATGCCAAGTCCACAGGGAGCCTAGATCCTAAATGGTTGTTCCAGATAAGGAGGGGGGATATGGATGCCTACCTCATAGCCTTTGAGAAGGCATGTGATTTGAACCTGATTGATCCTGCAGACAACCCCGCAGTCTCACTCCCTTCCTTGGCCCTAAAGGTACGGAGGCATACAGCCGAATGGATGGAGTTGATAGTGGTGGCTATGAACGGTTCAAAAAGGCTTTACTGATTAAGTATGACTTGGCACCTGGGGTTATAGGAAAAGGTCTTGGGGTGTGCAGAAGACCCCAGGTGTGACATATATAGAAGCCACCATTCTGAGGGGAGAGTATCTCCACAAATGAGGTAAGGGTGCAGGTGTCACTACCCTGGAGGATTTGTATAATCGGGCTGGTTTGGAACAACTCTATGAGCTCTGTCCCCACTAGCTTAAAAGATGGTTAGCAGACAAGAAGCCTCAGGCTCTGCATAGTGCAGGCGGGTTGGCAGAAGAGTTTGTGGACAGTCGCTCTGGGTATCGAGAGAGACTCAAAGGGGACTGGGAAAGGGAACCGATGGGGGCACCCCAGAAGAGGGACTCAGATAAACCCAAAGTGGGGGGAGCGGCTGATGCGGGGAGACCTCATCCAAGGGCTCTCAGAGACCTGACCTGTAATGTCTGCAGAAAACCAGGGCCTAAGTGCGTGAAATGCTCAACGGGTTAACTCGGTGAGAGCCCAGCCAGAGGGAATGCCACCTCCTTGTGCCTCTGGGGCTGACAGGTGACCTGTAGCTCAACCTCAGAGCGTGAACTACCTGACTGAACATTTGGAGGAAAGCAGACTCCCAGCCAACTCCTCGGGACAGTGACGGAGGGGCTCCCAGGCAAGGCACTGGGATACATGTGCTATTGTACTCTCTTGGGCTCACACACACAGCTGACCTCTCGTGGGAGCTGAAGGGTGGATAATGGGAAGACATTTGGGGTGGAAAGATTCTGGGACAGAGAGACCCCTTGTCACACCCTGAGTGGTGCAACCGCATCAAGGGCTGGCCTGAAGGGCTGTGTAACATGCCTCTTGGGGCCGAGGGGAGCTCTCGTGTCAGGACTCCACCCCTGCAGCTCCAGGTTGAGCGCTGCACAGGTCTCCAGGAACCTACACTTCAACCTCCCCACATCCGGTTCTCACAGCCGTTCCTCCCAGCTCTGCAGCACTCTCCTGCCCCTCCAGCCCATGCTAGTCGGCCAAGCCCAGACGTGGCACTCCACCCAGGGAAGCCACTCCAGGAAAATGTCATGCAGAGGTAACTGCCCAATTTCCTCCTCCTCCTCTGCCAGCCATACATCCAGGGCATCACTGGGGGTGTCTCCCAACCCGTCCAAAGCTGTCTGGCTTTGTGACTGCCGTGACACCTGGAGCAGCCTGTTTGTATCAATTACTGTGGGGATCGCACCATTCAGTGGTGTTTCCTTCATGCTGCCTGGCAGCTACCTAAGTTCCCTCTAAGCCGCGCGGCTGTGCAGCAGGCTATCAAGGCCGTGCAGGTGGGGAGAGGTGCCTCTCCCTTGGCCCCAGGCTGCTGCACAGAGAGAGGGCTGGGGGGACTCCTCACTCCCCGCTGCAGCCTGTACCCCTCATCCCTGGCTCCACCCCAGAGCCTGCACCCCTAGCAGGAACCCTCACTCCCCATACCCCAACACTCTGCCCCAGTCCTGAGCCCCCTCCTGCACCCCAAACCCCTCAGCCCCAACCCCACCCCAGAGCCCACACCCCCTGCTGGAGCCCTCTCCCCCAGCACTCCAACCCTCTGCCCCAGTCCTGAGCCCCCTCCTTATGTGGGCTGCATCCACACAACACAGATACTACCTGAATGCCCCTGAGGATGTCACATGAGCCACAGCTGTGTGCTGATTGGGCTGCAAGTGGCCCACAGGCTGCGGGTTCAGAACCACTGAGCTAAACCTTCCAGATCTAGGAATGCATGATAGCTGCAGGGAATAAACAGCAGAGCCCTGCTAGACTCTGTAATTTAAAAGAAACACATCAAGAGACTTCCCTGAAGGTCCCATCTCACCCCATGAAGGCCCATTCTCACATTCTGCAGATGAATGAATCTGAGAAATCCAGACCCATGTTATTCCTCCTCCTTCACAGCAGGAACGTCACAAATAAACCGTCAAACCAAGGCCAAGCTCAGGACATTGCATTTCAAACCTCATCGAGACCATTATTGCTCCTGAACGTATCCATTTTATTAAATAACGTGCTATCAAGTAGAAATGAAAAGTTGGACTCTACCCCTATGCTGGATCGACAAACTGGAGGACTGGGCCAAAAGAAATCTGATGAGGTTCAACAAGGACAAGTGCAGAGTCCTGCACTTAGGACGGAAGAATCCCATGCACCGCTACGGACTAGGGACCGACTGGCTCGACAGCAGTTCTGCAGAAAAGGACCTGGGGTTACAGTAGACGAGAAGCTGGACATGAAGGCTGACAGCAAGAAGGCTAACGGCCTATTGGGCTGCATTAGTAGGGGCATTGCCAGCAGATCGAAGGAAATGATTCTTCCCCTCTCTTCGGCACTGGTGAGGCCACACCTGGAGTACTGTGTCCAGTTTTGGGCCCCCCACTACAGAAAGAATGTGGACAAATTGGAGAGAGTCCAACAGAGGGCAATGAAAATGATTAGGGGGCTGGAGCACATGACTTATGAGGAGAGGCTGAGGGAACTGGGGTTATTTAGTCTGCAGAGAAGAATGAGGGAGGATTTGAGAGCAGCCTTCAACGACCTGAAGAGGATGGAGCTCAGCTGTTCTCCGTGGTGGCAGATGGCAGAACAAGGAGCAATGGTCTCCAGTTGCAGTGGGGGAGGTCGAGGTTGGATGTTAGGAAACACTAGTTCACTAGGAGGGTGGTGAAGCACTGGGACGGGTTCCCTCGGGAGGTGGTGGAATCTCCTTCCTTCGAGGTGTTTGAGGCCCAGCTTGACCAAGCCCTGGCTGGGATGATTTAGTTGGGCTTGGCCCTGCTTCGAGCAGGGGGTTGGAGTCTAAGTTCCCTCTCAGCCGCACGCTCGCACAACAGCGATGAAGGGCCATGCAGCAGGGGCCTGGAGAGGAGAGGGGTAGATGGGAGGGGAGCCAGCTGGGGATGAAGGGCTGCCACAGGCCTCTCTCCTGGCCCCGGAGCTCGCTGCTGCCAGCAGGGAGAGAGGCCCCTTCCCCCGGAGCTCCCTCTTGCCAGCGCCCGGCAAGGGAGAGAGGCCCCTTCCCCCCGGAGCACCATGCTGCAGGTGGGGAGAGGGCTTGGGGGAGTCCTCTGGCCCGAGCCCCCGCACAGCCTCTTTGGGCCCAGGGCTATTCGAGTTTGTGGGCCCCCCAGGCTCCAGGCTGTGGTGAAAAATGCAGGGTTCAGAGCGCAGGAGGGGCTGCAGGTTGAGGCAGGGCGGTGGGTGCGGAAGGTGGTGAGGGGGCCAACTGGGGGTGCAGGCTCTGGGGCAGGGCTAGGGATCAGGGGTTTGGAATGTGGGAGGGGGCTCAGGGGAGGAGGTTGGGGTGGGGTGGCCTCTGGGAGGGAGTTAGGATGTGGGAGGGGGCTCAGGGCAGGAGGTTGGGGTGGGGCTGGGCTCTGGGAGGGAGTTAGGGTGCAGAATTGGGCTCAGGGCAGGAGGTTGGGGTGGGGTGGGCTCTGGGAGGGAGTTAGGGTGCAGAATTGGGCTCAGGGCAGGAGGTTGGGGTGGGGTGGGCTCTGGGAGGGAGTTAGGGTGCAGGAGGGGGCTCAGGGGAGGAGGTTGGGGTGGGGGTCTGGGAGGGAGTTAGGGTGCAGGAGGGGACTCAGGGCAGGAAGTGGGGGTGGGGGTCTGGGAGGGAGTTAGGGTGCGGGAGGGGGCTCAGGGCAGGAAGTGGGGGTGGGGGTCTGGGAGGGAGTTAGGGTGCAGGAGGGGGCTCAGGGCAGGAGGTTGGGGTGGGGGTCTGGGAGGGAGTTAGGGTGCAGGAGGGGGCTCAGGGCTGGGGCGTGAGGAGCGGGGTGCTTGCCTGGGGCAGCTCCCATTTGGGGGTGCACTGGGGTTGAGGCAGGCTCCTTGCCTGCCCTGGCCCTGTGCTGCTCCTCCCGGAGTGACCCTGCAGCTCCCGGTACGGCACGGATGTCCCTGGCTGCGGCCCCGGGGGGGGGGGGGGGGGGTTGCGCCTTTCTCTGTCCTGCGTTGGCTGCAGGCACCGCCCCCACAGATCCCATTGGCTGCGGTTCCCGGCCAATGGGAGCTGTGGGGGTGGAGCCTGCAGGCGAGGGCAGCCGGTGGGCGGAGCTTCCAGGCACTCACAGCTCCAGCTCCAGCCCAGCACGGTGCGGGAGGGACAGCCGTGCACGAAGCTGCCTCCCTGCTCCCCGCTAGGAAGGGCCGGACGCAGGGACGTTCATGGCCGCAGTCCAGGGTCCCGGGCTAAGGGGGCCCCACCAAAAGATCTGCACTTCTGGCAGCCTGGAGATCTTTTGGCAGAGTCCCCCTTAGCCCAGGCTGCAGCCCCTAGAGCCCCTGCATTAATCCTGCCCTGTCTGCACCCCAAACTCCTCATCCCCAGCCCCACCCCAGAGCCCGCAGCCCCCACACCTCCCAGCCACTGGGTCTCATGATTTATAAAATTGCTATATGCAAAAATCCAAATAGTGAAAATTAATTCCCGGGTCCTGCAGACACTTAAACAGACACAGAACTTTACTCTAGAAACAGTCCCATGGTTTAAAGTTCAGTGAGCGTTTGCAGCGTCAGGGACTCCGTGTATTTTTATTAAGAACTTATCATGTGGTGGCATAAAATCTGTTACTTCAACAGTGAAACAATTTTGTTTTAACAATAAAAAGTTATTTAAACTCTCAGTAATTTACAATAGCAATTTTTTTATACTGGCCAAAGTTTTCAAAAAGTGGAGCCCAATATTAGGCTCTTCAGCTTGCCTTTAGCCACCTAAGGGAGGGGTTTTCGAGAATGCTCAGAGCACAAGCCC
The DNA here is from genome assembly GCF_965140285.1 of Lepidochelys kempii. Lineage (NCBI taxonomy): Eukaryota > Metazoa > Chordata > Testudines > Cheloniidae > Lepidochelys > Lepidochelys kempii. The sequence continues at coordinate 134,965 of NW_027621920.1, forward strand.
TGTTGACTTCAAACTGCAAAACCTGATGGTTGAAGCATGTCAGCTCTTTACTTGTGGAAGTACAGTGTCCTGGCCAGAAATCCTCTTGCTCTTCCACGTCGCTTTTTACTAGTAGATCTCAAAGCTTTTGACCAAGGAGGCACAGAGCACAGGCTTCTTGATTTTCAATTCTGCGTCTGTATAGTCTCATACTAGGGGATATTAATGAGGCCTTGGGCTTGTCTTTTTCAGCACAGATGAGCATTTTAAGTGTGAAATTTCTTAGTAGAAAAATATTGACATAAAATCCGAAATTTTATTAACACTTAGGAAACGAAAAAAACAAACAAGTAGAAAACATCCACTTTGACAATTAAAGACCATAAAATGGAAGAGAAGAAAAAGCAATATGTAGATAAGAAATTTGATGTAAATTTTAAAAAAAAACCCTATATTTAAATGTCATAATTTAAATAAAAATTTTAGTTGTGATTTTTAGCCACCCTAAGAAGGGGAGCTCCCAAAGGGTGCTGATGGAAATGTGGTCAGGTAGGAGAAACACCAAAACAAAACCAAGACCTGTTGTTTGAAAACACAAGAACATAAGAACATAAGAATGGCCATACTGGGTCAGACCAAAGCTCCATCCAGCCCAGTATCCTGTCTACCGACAGTGGCCAATGCCAGGTGCCCCAGAGAGAGTGAACCTAACAGGTAATGATCAAGTCATCTCTCTCCTGCCATCCAGATCCACTCTCTGACAAACAGAGGATAGGGACACCAGTCCTTACCCATCCTGGCTAATAGCCATTAATGGACTTAACCTCCATGAAATTATCCAGTTCTCTTTTAAACCCCGTTACAGTTCGAGCCTTCACAACCTCCTCAGGGAAGGAGTTCCACAGGTTGACTGTGCGCTGAGTGAAGAAGAACTTCCTTTTATTTGTTTTAAACCGGCTGCCCATTCATTTCATTTGGTGGCCCCTGGTTCTTATATTATGGGAACAAGTAAATAACTTTTCCTTATTCACCTTCTCCACACCACTCATGATTTTATAGACCTCTATCATATCCCCTGTTAGTCTCCTCTTTTCCAAGCCAAAAAGTCCTAGCCTCTTTAATCTCTCCTCATACGGGACCAGTTCCAAACTCCTAATCATTTTAGTTGTCCTTTTCTGAACCTTTTCTAATGCCAGTATATCTTTTTTGAGATGAGGGGTCCAGATCTGTACGCAGTATTCAAGATGTGGATGCACCATGGATTTATATAAGGGCAATAAGATATTCTCCGTCTTATTCTCGATCCCTTTTTTAATGATTCCTAACATCCCGTTTGCTTTTTTGACTGCAGCTGTGCACTGCGTGGACGTCTTCAGAGAATTATCCACGATGACTCCAAGATCTTTCTCCTGATTAGTTGTAGATAAATTAGCCCCCCATCATATTGTATGTATAGTTGGGGTTATTTTTTCCAATGTGCATTACTTTACATTTAGCCACATTACATTTCATTTGTCATTTTGTTGCCCAATCACTTAGTTTTGTGAGATCTTTTTGAAGTTCTTCACAGTCTGCTTTTGTCTTAACTATCTTGAGCAGTTTAGTGTCACCTGCAAACTTTGCCACCTCACTGTTTACCCCTTTCTCCAGATTGTTTATGTATAAGTTGAATAGGATTGGTCCTAGGACTGACCCTTGGGGAACACCACCAGTTACTCCTCTCCATTCTGGAAATTTACCATTTATTCCTTCCCATTGTTCCCTGTCTTTTAACCAGTTCTCAATCCATGAAAGGGTCTTTCCTCTTATCCCATGACAACTTAATTTACGTAAGAGCCTTTGGTGAGGCTTCAGAGTGATAGCCGTGTTAGTCTGTTTCAGCAGAAAGAACGAGGAGGACTTGTGGCACCTTAGAGACGAACCAATTTATTTCAGCATAAGCTTTCATGGGCTAAAGCCCACTTCATCAGACGCATGCAGTGGAAAATACAGCAGGAAGATATATAGATATATATACACAGAGAACATGAGAAAATGGGGGTTGCCATTCTAACCCTTAACGAGACCAATCGATTAAGGTATCACAACAAAAGTGTTTTTTTCTCCTGCTGCTAACAGCCCACCTTCATCGATTGGTCTCGTTAAGAGTTGGTAGGGCAACCCCCATTTTCTTGTCTTCTCTGTATCGATATATCTATATCTATATCTTCCTGCTGTATTTTCCCCTGCATGCATCTGATGAAGTGGGCTTTAGCCCATGAACGCTTATGCTCAGATAAATTGGTTCGTCTCTAAGGTGCCTGACTGATTGTGCTGGGGGCTCTGCCTGGCTCCAGCACTCTGGTCCCTCAGCGACCAAGGCCACCTGGGAACCCTGATCGATTCCAGCTTCAAGGAGTGCTGAGATCCATCTGTCTCTTTCTGTGCCTCTGTCTCTCCTGACCCTGCCTCCTGTGATCAGTTATAGTTTGCTAGCCCCCCACGCCACCTCCATGCGTGGTTTTGGCTTCTCCATTCACTCTGCAGCAACGCGCCTTGTACCCAAGCTAAAGATCCCTGCAGCCCCAAAAGACCTCATGGGTTTGCTCAGCAAGTGGGTTACGAGCAGAACGGTTGTGGGGTGAAGGCGGGGATAGGGATGTGCTGAACCTGGGGCATAGGGGGGTGGCAGATTAAGGTGTTGCTCAGCCCAGCCAGCTGAGTCCAAGGACATAGGAGGGGACCAGCTTTAAATTGCTGTTCAATCCAGCCCACTGAGTCCCGGGACACATCAGGGGTCAGCTTGCGAGTGCTGATGACCCAGTCCTCTCTGACATGCTATATTCATGGCCTGTGTGTCTGTTCGTGTTCATCACATCTGGGGGCTGGAAGACCCCAGCCCTGGGGAACCGAGGTCCTGCAGGGTAGCTCCATTGGGAGGGATCTTGCAGAAGGAAGGAGTAGCGCTCCATGGGAAAACACAAGTGACAAAAGCAGCACATTCACAGAATTGCAGAATCTCCCCCCCACCAGAAGAGTAACCCTAACAAATGGGCGTACCCCAAGGTAAAGGGCAATTCTGGTAACAGCTCATTTGGGGCTTGTTTGGAAGGGGGATGGACGTCATTCTTGGCACAAGTCACCTGCTATGGCAAAAAACACTTTAGCCCTGTGCGCCCTTCCAGACAAGTCTTATGTCCCAAATACTTTGGGGCCAGTTTTGTTTAATATCTTCAGTAATGATCTGGAGGATGGCATGGATTGCACCCTCAGCAAGTTTGCAGATGACACTAAACTGGGAAGAGAGGTAGATACACTGGAGGGTAGGGATACGATACAGAGGGCCCTAGACAAATTAGACGATTGGGCCAAAAGACATCTGATGAGGTTCAACAAGGACAAGTGCAGAGTCCTGCTCCTAGGACGGTAGAATCCCATGCACCGCTACAGACTAGGGACCAAACGGCTAGGCAGTTGTCACGGTTCCTCCCCCACTCTGAACTCTAGGGTACAGATGTGGGGACCTGCATGAAAAACCTCCTAAGCTTATCTTTACCAGCTTAGGTCAAAACTTCCCCAAGGTACAAAATATTACACCTTGGACTGGCCGCTACCACCACCAAACTAATACTGGTTACTGGGGAAGAGCTGTTTGGACGCGTCCTTCCCCCCAAAATACTTCCCAAAACCTTGCACCCCACTTCCTGGACAAGGTTTGGTAAAAAGCCTCACCAATTTGCCTAGGTGACTACAGATCCAGACCCTTGGATCTTAAGAACACTGAACAATCCTCCCAACACTTGCACCCCCGCTTTCCTGGGAAATGTTGGATAAAAAGCCTCACCAATTTGCATAGGTGACCACAGACCCAAACCCTTGGATCTGAGAACAATGAAAAAGCATTCAGTGTTTTACAAGAAGACTTTTAATAAAAAATAGAAGTAAATAGAAATAAAGAAATCCCCCCTGTAAAATCAGGATGGTAGATATCTTACAGGGTAATTAGATTCAAAAACATAGAGAACCCCTCTAGGCAAAACCTTAAGTTACAAAAAAGATACACAGACAGAAATAGTTATTCTATTCAGCACAATTCTTTTCTCAGCCATTTAAAGAAATCATAATCTAACACATACCTAGCTAGATTACTTACTAAAAGTTCTAAGACTCCATTCCTGTTCTGTCCCTGGCCAAGACGACTACAGACAGACACAGACCCTTTGTTTCTCTCCCTCCTCCCAGCTTTTGAAAGTATCTTGTCTCCTCATTGGTCATTTTGGTCAGGTGCCAGCGAGGTTACCTTCAGCTTCTTAACCCTTTACAGGTGAGAGGAGCTTTCCCCTGGCCAGGAGGGATTTCAAAGGGGTTTACCCTTCCCTTTATATTTATGACAGCAGTTCTTCAGAAAAGGACCTAGGGGTTACAGTGGACGAGAAGCTGGATATCAGTCAACAGTGTGCCCTTGTTGCCAAGAAGGCCAATGGCATTTTGGGATGTATAAGTAGGGGCATAGCGAGCAGATCGAGGGACGTGATCGTTCCCCTCTATTCGACACTGGTGAGGCCTCATCTGGAGTACTGTGTCCAGTTTTGGGCCCCACACTACAAGAAGGGTGTGTAAAAATTGGAAAGAGTCCAGCGGAGGGCAACAAAAATGATTAGGGGACTGGAACACATGACTTATGAGGACAGGATGAGGGAACTGGGATTGTTTAGTCTGCGGAAGAGAAGAAGGAGGGGGGATTTGATAGCTGCTTTCAACTACCTGAAAGAGGGTTCCAAAGAGGATGGATCTAGACTGTTCTCAGTGGTAGCAGATGACATTACAAGGAGTAATGGTCTCAAGTTGCAGTGGGGGAGGTTTAGGTTGGATATTAGGAAAAACTTTTTCACTAGGAGGGTGGTGAAACACTGGAATGCATTGCCTAGGGAGGTGGTGGAATCTCCTGCCTCAGAAGTCTTTAAGGTCAGGCTTCACAAAGCCCTGGCTGGAATGATTTAGTTGGGGATAGGTCCTGCTTTGAGCAGGGGGTTGGACTAGATGACCTCCTGAGGTCCCTTCCAACCGTGATATTCTATGATTCTATGATCAGTCTGGAGTTTCACACACTGAATGATCGGAATAAAGTGACCTGCAATGAGCTACAGACCAACAACCATTCACACTGATTCTTCAGCAAGTGTTTTAGAAGCACGAGAACACCAGCGAGAACCAGGAACGGATCAGAGACAATCAGCAGCGAGAAGGAGAACAATTCACCAAGCAAATGATTGGTTCTGGCTTATTTGCTGGGCCTTAAAGGAGAACAACAAAGTCCTGAATCTCCTCTCTGCCACGAGACCCCCTGCTCAGCCAGTCAGCATTGAGCCTCTGGCAGTGGCCTGTGGGTTCCCCAGATGGCCCAGGGATGGCTCAGGTCACCGGTGAGGATCACTCTCAGAGCACGCTTCCTGTCCCATCTCTTTGGGAGGCCTCCCACCATGAGGGCTACAGAGCAGCCCCCTCCTCGCCAGTGGATGGAGGGAAGCAGAAAAAGGAAAACCAAAAAAAACAAACCCCAAGGACTCGAAGGGACAAAGGCCTAGCTGGGGGAAAATTGTCCCACCTTAACCTCCTGTTTTCCATGCTGAGAATTTGGCCAGCACCGGGCGAATCAGGCTGCCTTGGTACCAAACCTCTCTGGGGCTCTTCCCTTCTCAACAGGGACGTCTGTCTTCTCGTTCAATGAGCAGTGGGAAAGGAGAAAACTCCAGAGAGGCTCCACCTCGCGCTCACATACGAGACCCTGAATTCTCTCTCAGTCCTCAAGGAGACACCTCAAGAAGGAGACTCCCTGCAGCAAAGCCCCGGGGGTCTCTGAGATCCCCCTGCCCTGCAGCCTGTCCTCCCTGGCCGTTGTCGTGGACTCTCTGTGAGGTCACCGCCTCCCAACCTCCTTTCACCAATCAGCTGAGTGCTGCAAAAGGCCCTTGTGATGTCACTGCCACCCCCACCCCTGCCCTGCAGGGCTCATGTCCTGCCCTGAGCCGGCTCCTGTGCGTGTTTGAGCTGCTCCCCCTGGGTCACCCCCACACACTCAGTGGTCGTGCAAGGGTTCACGCAGGCCACCCGTGGAACCATCAGAGGATGCTCAATGTGCCGCACTCGGTTTTGCAGAGATTTGGAGACTTGAAGGCCAGAAGAGACTCTTAGATCATCTCATCTGGCCCCCTACACATCACAGGCCTCCTGCATGGCGCAGTCGCGAGTTGTCATAAATATAAAGGGAAGGGTAAACCCCTTTAAAATCCCTCCTGGCCAGAGGAAAAATCCTCTCACCTGTAAAGGGTTAAGAAGCTAAAGTTAACCTCACTGGCACCTGACCAAAATGACCAATGAGGAGACAAGATACTTTCAAAAGCTGGGAGGAGGGAGAAAAACAAAGGGTCTGTGTCTGTCTGTGTGATGCTTTTGCCGGAGACAGAACAGGAATGGAGTCTTAGAACTTAGTAAGTAATCTAGCTAGGTAGGTGTTAGATTATGATTTCTTTAAATGGCTGAGAAAATAGCTGTGCTGAATAGAATGACTATTCCTGTCTGTGTGTCTTTTTTGTAACTTAAGGTTTTGCCTAGAGGGATTCTCTATGTTTGAATCTAATTACCCTGTAAGATATCTACCATCCTGATTTTACAGAGGTGATTCTTTTTACTTCTATTAAAAGTCTTCTTGTAAAGAAAACAGAATGCTTTTTCATTGTTCTCAGATCCAAGGGTTTGGGTCTGTGGTCAACTATGCAAATTGGTGAGGATTTTTACCAAACCTTCCCCAGGAAGTGGGGTGCAAGCGTTGGGAGGATTTGGGGGGGAAAGACGTGTCCAAACTTTGTTTTCTCAGGAACCCAGATAAAGTTTGGTGGTGGCAGTGGAAGTTCAGGGGCAAAAGGGTAAAATAGTTTGTAACTTCGGGAAGTTTTAACCTAAGCTGGTAAAAGTAAGCTTAGGAGGTTTTCATGCAGGTCCCCACATCTGTACCCTAGAATTCAGAGTGGAGAAGGAACCTTGACAGGAGTGTGGGAGGGGGCTGGGGCAGGGTATTGAGGGATGCGGGGCGGCTTACCTCGGGATGGGGGGGCTCCCCAGCTCCCACCGGCATAGCCCTGCAGCTCCTAGGTGGCAGAGGGTTTGCAGGGGGGTGTCTCCACACCACTCTGCCCGTGCCTGCAGGCCCTGCCCCCCGCAGCTCCCATTGGCTGAGGTTCCTGGCCAATGGGAACTGTGCCCACCCCCCAGGACCAGCGGGGGTCCCACTCCCAGGCTGCGCACTGCAGCCCCCTCCCCCAGCACCAGTGGGGTCCCGGGCCTCCTCCCCCAGCACCTGGGATGCCCCCGATCCGCCCCTAGTAGTACACACTTAGTAGATTTTAAGCTTTCTAATGATATGTTACATGGGACATTTAGCATAAAGCATATTCCAGGCATGTTATATTCCTGTTCATAAGCATATTTTCATAAAGCATATGAGTGCAACGTCACAACGGCCTCACAGAGAGTAAAGTTACCATGAGCTTTGGGTTTAGGGAACCCCGGGGAGCAGACCAGGCTCCCTGCAGTGCAGGAATCACTTCATGGGGCGAGGGGTGCTGCGTGGAGTTTACAACATGGCCACTGCGGTCACTGTTGCAGGGAATGGGGTATTGCGGGACAGCTGCTGGAGGATGGTTAGGGTAGATGAAGGCCAATGCCATCTGGAGAGGTGGTTTTACGGCATCACCGTAAGGGAGCAATTACATTGGCCAAAGACAAATTTGAGTGTAGACATGGGCACAGCGAGGTGAATGCAAGGCAATGTATGCCAGCCGAACTGTGGTGTTGACAGGCCTAAGGGGCTTGGTTGCTTGAGGCACAGCTAGCCATGCTATGGTGTAGGGGCCACGACCAGCTGTTCTGCCCACACTACCCTTGGGGAGGAGAGGCCTGGCCCGTCCCTCCTCTCCTCGCTGCTCCCTCAGGACCGGCAGGAAACCCAGCCAGACCCAATGGGAGACGAGGGCAATAGAGCAATGACTGCAGCACTAGGAGAGCCTGGCAAAGAGCAGCCACCAGGGGCTGTCGCCAAGGGACCCCCCGAGGGATGTCCCTGTATAGTGACAAACCCCAGAACTGCACGGCAAATGTTGCCTTGCCGAGAGGCCCTGTCTCTCCCCCTTTTCCCCCTCCCCACACATGTCCCAGCCCCAGGCTGTGCACGGGCTGGACCTGGTCCCAGAGGAGTCAGTTTTGGGGCCTCCGCGGCCAGATGGTCTCTGTCCTTATCGCATTGCTGGGCCAAGCCAGCATCTCTGCCCCCTGCCACTCTGCCCTCCCCACAACTGCTCCTGGCTGGGCTAGCTGCTGGTGGTTCCTTGGCCCCCCAGGGGCACCGTCAGCCTGGCCTTGGAGATACCCAAGCTCTGGAAACTCCAGTGACAGCTCCTGAGTCTAGCTGGGACCAGGAGCCAGCCAGGAGAGCTTGGGGCCAGCTGCCCCCAGTCTGCAGAGTGGGGCTGGCCATGTCCTGGACTCCCCTGGTCTGAGGTGCTGGCCCCAAGGGCATCACAGTTACTTTGGTAAATGCACCCTGCTGCCCTGGTGAGAGAATTTTGGGAGAAGGAGGTGATTTTGTGGGGCCCCCTCTAGGGCTTTGGTGCCTCCCCCAGCCATGTGCTGCAGGAGGAGCAGAGACCAGTGGCTGGTGCCAGGGCCTGTGCAGAGCAGCCGCTCTCTGATGGAGCGGGGAGGTGGCCTCTGCCTTCTCTGCGCCCATTTAACAGAACACTGAGGCACGGTGGGGGTCGGCCAAATCCCGTAGGGGATGAGGATGTGAGTGCTTTAAATGTCAGTGTTCGTCTCCAGGGCCTGGTCCCCACAACAGGCCCAATGGCCTCAACGATCAAACCTGGGGCCTCAAAAGAGGCAGCTCATTATGATTTTAAGGGGAGCTGAAAGGGTTGGGGTCTGCTCCGGGCCAGGCCTTAACGGGGAATGGGGGCACTGAGTGCCCTGTATGGGCCACCCCACAGCCAGAGGCCGATTAAGGTTTCCTGGGGCCCTGGGCCAGAACAAGTGCGGGGCCCTTCCCCACCCCTTCCAACTGTGGTCCTGCCCCCATTCTGCCTGTGGCCCTGCCCAGGGCCCCACCCCTTTCTGCCCCTTCCCCAGGGCCCTGCCCCTGTTCCAGACGGCCTCCCCCCACCCCCGCTTCCCCCATATTGGAGAAGCTGAGGCCGGGGCAGGCAGCAAGAGGTTTTCCAGCCCCGGGGCTGCAGCACGGGGCGGGCTCAGGGGGCACTAGGGGCTTCTCCAGCCCTCCCCCCACGGCTTCCGCCAGGGAGTGGGATCAGAATGTGGGGGCTTTCCTCGCCCTGCCTGCCTGGCAACCCCTGGGCACAGGCTCAGTGGCTAATCTGCCATTGCCCCCAGCACTTCACCCTGGGTTGGGGATGAGACCTGCCCCCGGAGGTACCCGCTCTGCTGGTTCAGCCCTGGCAGGGTTTGGACTGGGAGCGGGATCTCTGAACAGCTGCTTGCCATGAGGGGTGCTAGGGTCTTTGTGTGAAATCAGGTGTCGGGGGGGCTCAGCCCTGCAGGATGGGCACTTGTGTCCCAGAAGCCAGCACGATGAGCGGCACCAACAGGGTCCCACAGCAAAGGGGTGAATGTGCCCCTGAGACTGAGCTCCCCTCTCCGGGGCTGCCCCGGCAGGGCACTGGATGAAGATAGAGGCTCGAGGACAGGATAGCCCTGCCCTTGCCCTGCCAGTGCTGCCGGCCCTCGGGGCTCAGGGGATTGGCTCAGGGCTGCCAAGCCACTAAACACACACCCCACCCCTCAGTTCCTGCAGTTTTGTTTCACTAGTGTTGGGGACCCTGGGGCATGGCCACTAGGTAACTCGAGGGGATGGAAAACCACGAGTGTCGATGAAGCCCCCTCGCACTAGGTCCAAGTGTCCTTGGCCCCCCTCCCACCTGGAGGCACTCGCAGCAGTTATGCTGAGGATCTTCAACAATATGTTGCAGAGTCAGACTGCCTGAAACTAAGCAAGGCCGAACAGGGCAGATATGGAAGAACAATGCTGAATAAAGCAGCTTTATGTATAGTTTAACAAATGATACAGAGAACAAGGGAACTAGCTGGTAACTGGATTGGCTGGCTAGATGGATACTTAGGGCAGCTTGCTATTGGATAGGTATGCTGGGGAAAAGGATGATACTAAACTGGGAGGAGTGGTAGATACACTGGAGGGCAGGGATAGGATACAGAGGGACCTAGAGAAATTGGAGGATTGGGCCAAAAGAAATCTGATGAGGTTCAATAAGGATAAGTGCAGGGTCCTGCACTTAGGACGGAAGAACCCAATGCACAGCTACAGACTAGGGACCGAATGGCTAGGCAGCAGTTCTGCGGAAAAGGACCTAGGGGTGACAGTGGACGAGAAGCTGGATATGAGTCAGCAGTGTGCCCTTGTTGCCAAGAAGGCCAATGGCATTTTGGGATGTATAAGTAGGGGCATAGCGAGCAGATCGAGGGATGTGATCATCCCCCTCTATTCGACATTGATGAGGCCTCATCTGGAGTACTGTGTCCAGTTTTGGGCCCCACACTACAAGAAGGATGTGGATAAATTGGAAAGAGTCCAGCGAAGGGCAACAAAAATGATTAGGGTTCTGGAACACATGAGTTATGGGGAGAGGATGAGGGAACTGGGATTGTTTAGTCTGTGGAAGAGAAGAAGGAGGGGGGATTTGATAAATGCTTTCAACTACCTGAGAGGTGGTTCCAGAGAGGATGGTTCTAGACTATTCTCAGTGGTGGAAGAGGACAGGACAAGGAGTAATGGTCTCAAGTTGCAGTGGGGGAGGTTTAGGTTGGAAATTAGGAAAAACTTTTTCACTAGGAGGGTGGTGAAACACTGGAATGCGTTGCCTAGGGAGGTGGTGGAATCTCCTTCCTTAGAAGTTTTTAAGGTCAGGCTTGACAAAGCCCTGGCTGTGATGATTTAATTGGGGATGGGTCCTGCTTTTGAGCAGGGGGTTGGACTAGATGACCTCCTGAGGTCCCTTCCAACCCTGATATTCTATGTTTCTGTGATTCTATGTATAAAAGCCTGTGTAACTTCCTGCTCTGGGTGCAGGATTTGAGATTCTATTCTCCCTGGTCCTTTTTACAGCTGCAAATAAACTTTTCTGCTTCTCCACCCCGTTGTGATTATTGGGTGTAGCACACCGGATAGCAAACCAACCCCTACTGTTCTTTTGCCTGTCGCCACTGGGTGCTGGCAACAATAACAATTATCAAAAAGTGTCATGTTTTCTCTAGTGACGTGCTAACATATTTTGCCACCAGGATAAATATGGAATAATTCTAATGAATTACCACAGATTTACATTGGTGTAATGGAAATTATGCATTCAATATCCTGTTTCAGGTGAGTAAAAATAAAAGAATGCTGTGGGTTTTGCGGACGTGTACAAGACATAGATTTATAAAAACAACATGAAAACAGGTAGTTATGCTGGGGAAAGGGGAAGCCTTATTGAAGCTGGTGGGCATACCAGCTGTCCTTTGTTCAGGATCAATGTAAAACAATCAAGCTCTTTTGTGGAATAGATGGCTGACTTAATAGAAGTCACCATCAAGTAAAGCTGGAATAGGAGTTGAGCCATACAGTGGAAGGGGCTTTCACTAGGGTCTGAATGCAAATGCAGGGGGATGGAGTTTGGGGCAGGGGGAGGAAGAGAGGGAGTGTGACACCGTAGAAGCACAAAGGAACACCAGAGAAGTATTTATAGTGTGATCTCAGTAAAAGTTGAGAGAGAGAGAGAGCTTTAGGGTAGACTGCTGGATAGAAAGAGGCTTGGAATTGTGAGCCAAGAAACTATTCCTGCTGTCGTTAGGGAAATAGAACTTTGGGTACATTCTTTGTAAATAAGCAGGATTGTGTCAAAAAAATACCTGACTCCATCATCCATTTCCCCTCCTAATGGAAACAACTCACAAGACCCAAAATAGTCACTAATTGCTCAGGTCAAAAGGGATAACAATATTGTAAATTCTTTTGTTTTCCTGTTCTTAGATAAAGAATAGACCTGCTTCAGTAAAGAACCATAAACACTGAAAATACTGTTTTGTTCTCTCAGAGCTAGCTCTCAGTAGATCTAGAAAATAAGAGTGTTTGTTGTTACACAATCCTTAGAATTCAATTATTTGCACAAATCATTTTAATTTTTCTCTGATTAGGATTTAAAAATAAGCAATTAGATAGTCTGTATAGTGTTTAGGAAATTTGAAGGATTAAAATCAACATGTATTCTGTATACATGGCTTTACCATATATGTAACCTCACATCTACACTTGTAAGAGGACCACATTTCCTGAAGCAGTTTCAAACCACTTCAAGCTAGGACAGTTTTAAGCTACATTATGTTTCAAATGTGAATGGTGTCCAGCTGTGTCAATTAATTTTTTTAAATTATGACCATGATCTAAGATCCACATTTTCAGAATTTTCTTACATCATTCATATGCTCGGATGAATAAGGTTGCTTTCCTGAACTGCGGTCCATATTTGGAACTGTCTTTATAGTTTAGACTCAAACACCCTTCTTGAACAGTTTGGAAGTTGTTCGATACTCCCTCGGGTAGATTTACTCTTCTTTATACAGATTGGGGCCCTAGTCGGGGAGCGACGTACTCATGTAACCGAGGAGCAGAGTTTGGCCCTAATATGGGTTCAGTCTCTCAGTTAGGCCTGTCTTTTTATCTTATCTATTGATGTGGCATCCATCCGGAGAGTAGAAAAGCAGCTGTCCCATTTCAGACAAGATACATCAATACCTCTATTGATTATTCACAATGGGGTTTTTATCTTTGTTGTACTGTTCCTTTTGAGAAATAAGAAAATAGAGTAAAAGTAAAATGTACTTTTTCTCCCAAATCTATGTGCCATTCCTGATCTTGATTGAACAGGAGAGAGCGTCTTCCCTCTGGATTAAGAATCCAGCTGAGACAACTACCCCAGCCCCACACATTCTACAAGGGAATCCAAAGTCAGAGCAGTGGCGTTCAGTGAAGGGGAGCTGCTCTCTTTGAACATCCTGATAGATGAAATAAAGGCCTGGGGGTCATCATTAAAAGTACCTTAAATGGGAGCTCAATCCCCAGAACTATGATTGCCGAACCAGAAAAAAACAAGAAAGTATGTCCTCTCAGGGATTGGCATATTCAAGTTTACAAGAGAGACGATAAAGACTGGCCATGACGTAGAAAAATCAAAATTCAAGTTTGCCAGTAAGAAAAGAGCCTGAGTAATAGTCAGCTAAAGAATGGAAGGGACCAGTTTACCCAGGAAGTTACAAGAGCCTTTATTAAAATGGACAGCTACATTTGTCCTTCTGTCTGCTTGCTTCTGGCAAAGGTTGACTCAGGAATAGAGGGGGAATCTCTTGGGGTCCAGCAATTCTGCTGGCTTGGGAAAGTGTGCACTGCATCACCCACTCCTCTCTGTGTGAGACAATCTCTGGGCCTCTGTTTCGACAGTTCAAAACCCTTAAAAATATCTTTCTTTACAGCTCAATACAGAAATTGCCAGAACCTAGTCCCGTACTTTTTTCTTTAAAAACAAACAATGAAATGGGGATGTTTGGACGACAATGATATGAATCGATGTCTGTATTTTTATATCTTTAGTCGCCCAACAAATATATAAAAATCTGCATTAAAATAACAATTAATAAGTTTGCAAAACTGAGCAATGGAAAGTTCGGAAATGCCAGGATTCAGGGAGTCTGAGTACTGTGCACGTTCATTTTGACACAGTCTTTAATTGCACAATTGTACTATTTTTTTCCACAGGCCCCTCATTCAGTGACCATTGAAGTGTTGTTTGCTTTCAGACACTGTGTACATACTTCTGCAATGTGAACACATCAAGTCAGGTTCCAGGTCGCAGTCCTTCTCTTCCAGGGGCTCAGTAGCCAGGGCCCAGTATATCTAAAATATCAGGTAAATCCCTGGGATTAGGGTTGTGGCTGACAGGGCCTATTTCTCAGGCACCATGAAGTTTTCTACTCTAAGGATGAGGCTTGTCTGTGCAGTAGATAGAGCTTTCTCAGGGGACAATCTGTGACAGGAGAACACATTCCCATGTCATTCCGAGGATATTAGAAAGACAAGGTGGGTGAGGGATAGGGTGACCAGACAGTAATTATGAAAAATTGTGATGGGGGTGGGGTGGGATTGATAGGCGCTTAAATCCCGAATATCTGGACTGTCCCTATAAAATTAGGACATCTGGTCACCCTAGGTGAGGTAATATCTTCTTTTGGACCAACTTCTGTTGGTGAAAGAAATAACCATTCAAGGACCTGAAGGAGAACTCTGTGCAGTCCTTTCACCAACAGAAGTTAGTCCAATAAAAGATATTACCATGACAGATGTGAGTCATATTATTAATGTACTAGAGGAAGCTGCTCAGATATTTCATTGGTGAGAACAGTATAAAAACCTATATAGAATAAAGTGAAGGAGAAAGAGAGAGCCTCTTTCTGAGATTATCCTTTTCCTTCTCCCTAATGATCCTATTTGCTAACAAAGATATACATTCTTAGTGCTGTTGTGGCTTTGTGCAGAAGTGTGAATTGTCTCAGTAGATTCTGATGTATTTTATCTTTTAGGCAAAGATATCGAAAACTTTGAATATAAACAACACATGTTATGCAAACCCACACCACTAGGTGGAAGCGGATATTTTGAGTTGTCATTAATTGAGAAATGCTTTCAAAAAGCAAAGTAATGTTCTTGGAATTCTGCTTTAAGCCACAAGGCACACAGCTAAGCAGAGTCATCTTTTGAGTGCTGGATCTTTAATTTTTTTTTCCATCTGAGAACCTGCTTAAAATCTCATTAATAAACTGTGTTCTCTTCACTCGCATATTGATCTGTGCTGTGACGGAAAAATATAATTGTCTGTCAATAATGGGTTTTATTTGAAGCAGAGAGTTAGAAAACATGTGTGTAAAATGCTTTGAAGAAGAAAATCTCTCTAGAAATGCAAATTATTATTATTGTTGTTATTGGGTCAAATTCTACAGTAGGTATTTAGGCTCCTAGCTTCCACTGATTTTAGTGGAAGTTAGGAGTCTAAAGACCTTTGAGGAGCTGGGCCTCATACCCTACTCAGGCAAAACTTTGACTGACTTTAATTCAGCCTAGCCCTGCGTTGGGTTAAGCCCAATATCTTACTGTACATTGTACAGAAGCTTCTTGCTAGCAGGAGTCAATCTGCAGCTATTTTTTCAGTAATGCTGTCAGGTTCCTTCCCCACTCTGAACTCTAGGGTACAGATGTGGGGACCTGCATGAAAACCTCTGCTTACTTTTACCAGCTTAGGTTAAAACTTCCCCAAGGTACAAACTATTTTACCCTTTTGCCCCTGAACTTCCACTGCCACCACCAAACTTTAACTGGGTTTACTGGGAAACGTCGTTTGGACACGTCTTTCCCCCCAAAATCCTCCCAGCCCTTGCACCGTACTTCCTGGAGAAGGTTTGGTAAAATCCTCACCAATTTGCATAGGTGACCACAGACCCAAACCCTTGGATCTGAGAACAATGAAAAATCATTCAGTTTTCTTACAAGAAGACTTTTAATAGAAGTAAAAAGGAATCACCTCTGTAAAATCAGGATGGTAGATATCTTACAGGGTAATTAGATTCAAACATAGAGAATCCCTCTATGCAAAACCTTAAGTTACAAAAAAGACACACAGACAAGAATAGTCATTCTATTCAGCACAGTTCCTTTCTCAGCCATTTAAAGAAATCATAATCTAACACCTACCTAGCTAGATTACTTACTAAATTCTAAGACTCCATTCCTGTTCTGTCTCCGGCAAAAGCATCACACAGACAGACACAGACCCTTTGTTTTTCTCCCTCCTCCCAGCTTTTGAAAGTATCTTGTCTCCTCATTGGTCATTTTGGTAAGGTGCCAGTGAGGTTACCTTGAGCTTCTTAACCCTTTACAGGTGAGAGGATTTTTCCTCTGGCCAGGAGGGATTTTAAAGGGGTTTACCCTTCCCTTTATATTTATGACAACTGGCGACTGCGCCATGCAGGAGGCCTGTGATGTGTAGGGGGCCAGATGAGATGATCTAACAGTCTCTTCTGGCCTCCTCGTCTCCAAATCTCTGCAAAACCGAGTGCGGCACATTGAGCATCCTCTGATGGTTCCACGTGTGGCCTGCGTGAACCCTTGCACGACCACTGAGTGTGTGGGGGTGACCCAGGGGGAGCAGCTCAAACACGCGCAGGAGCCGGCTCGGGGCAGGACATGAGCCCTGCAGGGCAGGGGTGGGGGTGGCAGTGACATCACAAGGGCCTTTTGCAGCACTCAGCTGATTGGTGAAAGGAGGTTGGGAGGCGGTGACCTCACAGAGAGTCCACGACAACGGCCAGGGGGGACAGGCTGCAGGGCAGGGGGATCTCAGAGACCCCCGGGGCTTTGCTGCAGGGAGTCTCCTTCTGGAGGTGTCTCCTTGAGGACTGAGAGAGAATTCAGGGTCTCGTATGTGAGCGCGAGGTGGAGCCTCTCTGGAGTTTTCTCCTTTCCCACTGCTCATTGAGCGAGAAGACAGACATCCCTGTGGAGAAGGGAAGAGCCCCAGAGAGGTTGGTGTTAGCCGACGGCCACAAGGGTTTAAACACTCACCCACTATTTGCCATGGGGCACTGGCAAAGGTCCTAGATGACCTTATCCTGCCACCCAATGTACAAACTGTGCAATACATTGATGACATCTTAATAGGTGGGAAAACCTCAGAAGAGGTACAGGAGGCTATGAATCAAATCAAAGGAGCACTAGAAGCCCTTAATTTAGAGTTACCAGCTGAGAAATGCCAAGGTCCCTCCCAAGAGATAAAATTCTTAGGTACTGTATGGATGGGAGGTCGGAGGTCTGTGCCTAATGACACTGTGCAAGAGCTAAATCAGGCACCCTCCCCTGAAAGTAAAGATCAATTGAGACAGATTTTGGGAACCCTGGGGTTTTGGAGAAAACATGTACCTGGCTTTGCCATTATAGCCAGACCATTGTACAATTTGTTAAAGAAAAGGGCTGCCTGGGAATGGGCTCCTGCCCATGAGGAAGCCCTCAGGCAACTGATAGGGGAGATACACACCTATCAGGCTCTGGGTCCCATACATCCTGAAGCCCCACTCCATTTGTACCTAACTGTGGGAGCCACTGGAATGTCTTATGCTCTCTGGCAAGAAAGTGACTCTGCTCCCAGACGACCAATTCAGTTTGGTTCCAAGTCATGGCAAGGGTCACAGGCTAACTACACGCCTTATGAGAAGGTGCTTCTGGCAGCCTACACAGCCTTGAGAGAAACTGAGGAATTAACTCAGGATAAGGACATCACAATTCACACTCCTCTTCCAATCATTACACCTATATTGGAAGGGAAAGAGTTACCACCTGGTGTAGCACAAAAGATGACTATCCAAAGATGGGCACTTTACATACACCACAGGGTAGGGAGTGCAGACACTGCACAAAACCCCACTATGATTCAGGAATCCCTATGGAAAGTAGGAATGCCTGATGAATACCGCCTACCTCTACAGCAGTCTCCCATTAAGGATGCTGCCCCATTTGATCCTTCTAAGCCTGAGGGAGTATGGTTCACTGATGGCAGTGCCAAGCTGGTCAAAGGCAAATGGAAGGGAAAAGCTGCAGCAGTGCCTGCAGACACCTCTGCAGCACCCCTAACTGCTGAAATTGATGGGTCAGCACAACTTGCAGAATTGGCTGCCATTAAACTGGCCTGTGAAGCAGGAGCCACCGCAGTATATACGGACTCCTATGCGGTATGGCAGGTGCCACTCAGTGGATCACTAACTGGAAAAATAACCACTGGGAAATAGGAGGTAAACCAGTCTGGGGACTGGAATACTGGCAGTGGTTATATCAGCATGGCCTGCAAGAACCCCTGTCTATAGGACATGTCTCAGCTCATCAGAGGAATAATACCCCAGCTGCACAGTTAAACGATTTAGCCGATGCAGCTGTCCAGCTCTTTACCACACAAGTAGAATGGGAACGCTTATATTCATGGTTACATGATAATTTAGGACACACGGGAAGTGATGAGTTAGTGCGGCAAGCACATATCGGGGGTGGCCTATCACCCACAGACAGGCTAGAGACCTGGTGCAAGCCTGCACTATTTGTGCTGAGACTAGAAAACATATAGCAGAAGGACAAAGGTTTGCCAGGCTAAGAGATGGAAAAACACTATGGGCAACCTGGCAGGTCGACTATGTCGGACCACTGCCCTCTACAAGGCAGAGGTGGAAATACATCTTGACTGGGGTAGAAATTGTTTCAGGGATTGGTTTTGCATATCCAACCCGATTGGCAACAGGGTTGTCCACAGTTATGGGACTAAACCGCTTAACAGCAATTGTCCCAATGCCTCAAGAAATCCAATCAGATAATGGTTAGCATTTTAAGAATAAACTTGTAAGGGAATGGACCCTTAACCATGGAGTCCAATGGACCTTCCACCTTCCATATCGACCTCAATCTAATGGCATGGTCGAGCGCTGGAATGGGTTGCTAAAGAATCACTTGAAGCCTACTGATGGCACATGGGGAGACAGACTGGACAAAGTGGTGCAGAGATTAAACAACAGACAGACTCCTACAGGAAGTCCAATCAGCAGGGGATTCTTCCCTACAGGGAAAGCTATCTCCCCTGCCAGAACACCACTGCACAGTTCCATGTATGCTCCCGGAGACACTGTTGTGATTAAACACCCAGCCCTGGGAACCTTTACCTGCGTTTTGCACGCCTATAAAGAGAAAGGTGTATGGAGTGCCTTAAATGCTGATAAAAGGCTAATAACCATTACAGAGGCTTGGATCGCATCCAAGACCGGCTGACCATGTGATTTATTGCAGGAATGGTCCCATGGTTCCGAGCAACCTGCCAGCTAACCTGTCAGCAAAATGGACCATGCAGCAGACCTGTTTGATCACTAGAGACTGCTATGGACTGTTGATATATTTGCCATTACTTATAATAGCAGGTGTAATTTTTGCTTTTGGTTTTAAAATCATAGAATCATAGAATATCAGGGTTGGAAGGGACCCCAGAAGGTCATCAGGTCCAACCCCCTGCTCGAAGCAGGACCAATTCCCAGTTAAATCATCCCAGCCAGGGCTTTGTCAAGCCTGACCTTAAAAACCTCTAAGGAAGGAGATTCTACCACCTCCCTAGGTAACGCATTCCAGTGATTCACCACCCTCTTAGTGAAAAAGTTTTTCCTAATATCCAATCTAAACCTCCTCAACTGCAACTTGAGACCATTACTCCTCGTTCTGTCATCTGCTACCATTGAGAACAGTCTAGAGCCATCCTCTTTGGACCCCCTTTCAGGTAGTTGAAAGCAGCTTTCAAATCCCCCCTCATTCTTCTCTTCTGCAGGCTAAACAATCCCAGCTCCCTCAGCCTCTCCTCATAAGTCATGTGTTCCAGTCCCCTAATCATTTTTGTTGCCCTTCGCTGGACTCTCTCCAATTTATCCACATCCTTCTTGAAGTGTGGGGCCCAAAACTGGACACAGTACTCCAGATGAGGCCTCACCAATGTCGAATAGAGGGGAACGATCACGTCCCTCAATCTGCTTGCTATGCCCCTACTTATACATCCCAAAATGCCATTGGCCTTCTTGGCAACAAGGGCACACTGCTGACTCATATGCAGCTTCTCATCCACTGTCACCCCGAGGTCCTTTTCTGCAGAACTGCTGCCTAGCCATTCGGTCCCTAGTCTGTAGCTGTGCATTGGGTTCTTCCGTCCTAAGTGCAGGACCCTGCACTTATCCTTATTGGACCTCATCAGATTTCTTTTGGCCCAATCCTCCAATTTGTCTAGGTCCTTCTGTATGCTATTCCTCCCCTCCAGCGTATCTACCACTCCTCCCAGGTTACTGTCATCCGCAAATAAGTTTTTTAGCTAGAACACAACCCACCAGAGATATGTTCCTGCAAGCCCTCATGATCCTTCTGTTGGCTCCAGTCACCTTGGCAATACCAGAACATCCTCTTCGGGGAGCAATCCAAACCATCACCTCAGCTGCTGGTGCTACAAATTGCTGGATGTGCACCTTGCTAGATTCAACCAATGGACTGGGACTTGAATTTGTACCACTCAGCCTAAATGATTGGTGGAACAAAAGCGACATCTTTCAGTGGGGACCAGCATGGTACACCAACAACCCTCGCAATGACTCGGGGAAGGTGGGACAATGGCATTGCACTGTTTGGGGATGACCTGTGGAATATGTAACGGGATCATCTAAAGAAGTATACCCTATTTGTTTTGAAACTCAGGGTGACATACAAATGGGTAGTCTAGATAAGCAGCAATGTGCCCATAGAATTGTATTTGATCAGAAAAGTGGGGGTTGGACTACCTACCCACCCATGAACGACAAAAGGACTTTAAAATGTTGGAAAGGTCCCATCAACGGCACACTTGAACATAGACCCCTTTTTAGCATATATAATGCCACAATTGTTCCCCTGAATATGAATAGATACCCTGAAAGCAGAGATTGGTATGACCAATCACTGTTCTTTATTCCCAGTTCCGGACACATTTATAACCCATTGCTAATCAAATCTATTAACTCCTTATTAGATCAGTGTAATGAAAATGGACTTTTTCGCTCAGATCAAATTTTAGAAGATTTGTTAATAGTTTTGCCCTGTACTAACATTAAGATGGGATATTGTGTTCCATATCACCAACCCATACCTAAACCTGAGGGGGGCAGGTGGCACAGAGGACCTTATTCACCTAGTCTTAGTAAAGAACCTGGCTTGTTCTTTATTTGTGGGGACAAGGCATATAAATATCTACCTGCAGGTTGGACTGGAAGGTGTTCACTGGGACATGCAGTACCCGAGGGACTAACAGTACTCCCTCATGTTGATGCCCCCAGACTAACAAATCTGGGAAGTTTTATACACCGGTCCAAACGAAAGTTCACCTACAACCCCCTGATTGAACGGCCCTCTGGTTTTCACCGATTTACACGTGCACTTATACCTTGTTTAGGTATAACTGAGCTCGAGATGGCAATAGCAAACTTTTCTGGACAATTGGAAATTGCTCTGAATCATACTGCTGATGCATTAGGGCTTTTAAATGAACAACTTCAGTCTGTGGCCCGATATGCTCTGCAGAACAGAATAGCACTAGACGCTACCCTAGCCCAGCAAGGAGGAGTGTGTGCTGTCATCAACCAATCTTGTTGTTTTTATGTAAATCATTCAGGGCAAATAGAGCAAGATGTGGTTGCTATTAAAGGTGCAGTTAAAATTTTACATGCAGTGGCTGAGAATGGACAAACCTCATGGATGCAATGGTTAGCTCAACACTTGGGATTTTCCCTCTCCCCGTTTTTACATTCGGTTGTAAATACTGTTTTAACCATTTTAATGATTGTAATTGTTTTTTGTGTAACTTTATGTATTATGAAGCGTTTGATTCAAACAGCTCTTTCCTCCACGCAAATCAGATACCTAGAGCTAAAAAGGGATCCTACCCAATTCCGCGAACCCTCATCCTCTAATTTGGTTGTTGGGTATTTCTAGATTTCCCCAAGGAGGGCAAGAGGTGCTGGCATCACCGCCACCTTGCAATCTGGGATGTAGTGTGGTGCATCAGGGGGTGGAATGTAGCCAGACAGCCAGCCCCCCCATCTCAGACCAGCATTGCTGGAAACACAGGAGGAAGCCGGAACAGGGCACTTAACATATATTCCAGCACAGCCTTTGAAGCTGTGAAAGCACAGGTGTGCTGCTACAATGTGCCTCTGGGAACAGATATGATGATTAAGCTCACAGCAGGCAGAGGCCCTGTGACAGACATGGCTCTTAGCCCCTACTAAATAGCATGATGCACTCACACCAACATCCTAGGTGGGAAAATATTTACCCTGGTAAAAGAAATGTCCCGTAGTCGACACTTATTGTTTCTCTTCTTTGCAAGTGTAAACTACTCTTGCGAAAGCTGGCGTCACCCAGACAGACCAGCCTCAATTTGGCATAAGAAAGGAGAAAGAGAATAAAGGAGTACAGAGGTATAAGTAGGGGACCTACAGCACCATGATTTTTGAGTGCTTTTCACTATCTGTCTGCTGGTCAGATAAGTGACAGCCTCCCAAGGCTTCTGCAGCTAAGAGGGTCCCTACGCCTTGTCCCTTATTCGTCTTTCCGCGGAATTGAGTGACCGATCCTGGCTTGGCACCGCTGGAATCGAGAGATGCAAGGAGGGTAAGAAGCACCCACACCTGATCTCCTATCTTTAGTGTACACATATTTTGAAATAGAGCTCTATACTTTGTTTTCTTTCTTTGGGATTGTGGCTTCAGTTTTGTAACTTGTTTGTGTGTGTAACATCTCTACATTTAAATAAGTAGGCACTAGCAATTTTGTAACCACATGATTAGAATCTAGCTTAATAAATTTTGGTAACCATTTGTGCATAAGCCTGACTTGTTTTCTCTGGTTTACTGTAAAGCAGCCAACACAATTAAAGAACCTCAGCCGTTTTGGCTCTAAAGCCTGGCCATTTGTTGAGAGTACTAAGAGCCTAGCGTTGAGTTGTGCCGCCTCCACGGGGCAAACTCTTGGGGCACCTGTCAGTCAATCCTGGCTGCCCGCTGCGAAGGAGCTCTGAGCTCTAGCAGTTAAAGTCACGGGTGTGGAGAGGCTCTTAGTGCTGCCATTGGGGCACCTGTCAGTCAGTATTGACTGCTCGCTGCGAAGGAGCTCTGAGCTCTAGCAGTTAAAGTCACGGGTGGTTAGGACCTTGGGGCATCCGTCAGCCTAGCCCGGGCTGCCCGCCGCGAAGGGACAGTGCGCCCTAGCGGTTAAAGTCACGGATGGTATAAACGGGCATAGCTGGCACCTCACCAAACATCCTTGGCCTTCGGCTAACAGCCGGCTCGGGGCAGGACATGAGCCCTGCAGGGCAGGGGTGGGGGTGGCAGTGACATCACAAGGGCCTTTTGCAGCACTCAGCTGATTGGTGAAAGGAGGTTGGGAGGCGGTGACCTCACAGAGAGTCCACGACAACGGCCAGGGAGGACAGGCTGCAGGGCAGGGGGATCTCAGAGACCCCCGGGGCTTTGCTGCAGGGAGTCTCCTTCTTGAGGTGTCTCCTTGAGGACTGAGAGAGAATTCAGGGTCATATATGTCTGATATCTGCTGGGCGAGCAATACAGCGGTGCACAGACAATCCAGGAAGTTTTTGGAAACTGTAGGGGACAATTTCCTGGTGCAAGTGCTGGAGGAACCAACTAAGGGCTGAGCTCTTCTTGACCTGCCGCTCACAAACCGTGAAGAATTAGTAGGGGAAGCAAAAGTGGATGGGAACCTGGGAGGCAGTGACCATGAGATGGTCAAGTTCAGGATCCTGACACAAGGAAGAAAGGTAAGCAGCAGAATACGGACCCTTGACTTCAGAAAAGCAGACTTTGACTCCCTCTGGGAACTGATGGGCAGGATCCCCTGGGAGAATAACATGAGGGGGAAAGGAGTCCAGGAGAGCTGTATAAGAATCCTTATTGAGGTCACAGGGACAAACCATCCCGATGTGTAGAAAGAATAGTAAATATGGCAGGCGACCAGCTTGGCTTAACAGTGAAATCCTTGCTGATCTTAAACACAAAAAAGAGGCGTACAGGAAGTGGAAGATTGGACAAATGACCAGGGATGAGTATATAAATATTGCTCGGGCATGTAGGAATGAAATCAGGAAGGCTAAATCACACCTGGAGTTGCAGCTAGCGAGGGATGTTAAGAGTACCAAGAAGGGTTTCTTCATGTATGTTGGCAATAAGAAGAAAGCCAAGGAAATTGTGGGCCCCTTACTGAATGAGGGAGGCAATCTAGTGACAGAGGATGTGGAAAAAGCTAATGTACTAAATGATTTTTTTGCCTCTGTCTTCACGAACAAGGTCAGCTCCCAGACTACTGCACTGGGCAGCACAGCATGGGGAGGAGGTAGCCAGCCCTCTGTGAAGGAAGAAGTGGTTCGGGACTATTTAGAAAAACTGGACGTGCACAAGTCCATGGGGCCGGATGCGTTGCATCCGAGATTGCTAAAGGAATTGGCGGATGTGATTGCAGAGCCATTGGCCATTACCTTTGAAAACTCATGGCGATCGGGGGAAGTCCCGGAAGACTGGAAAAAGGCTAATATAGTGCCAATCTTTTAAAAAGGGAAGAAGGAGGATCCTGGGAACTACAGGCCAGTCAGCCTCACCTCAGTCCCTGGAAAAATCATGGAGCAGGTCCTCAAGGAATCAATTCTGAAGCACTTAGAGGAGAGGAAAGTGATCAGGAACAGTCAGCATGGATTCACCAAGGTCAAGTCATGCCTGACTTATCTAATTGCCTTCTATGATGAGATAACTGGTTCTGTGGATGAAGGGAAAGCAGTGGACGTGTTGTTCCTTGACTTTAGCAAAGCTTTTGACACGGTCTCCCATGGTATTCTTGTCAGCAAGTTAAGGAAGTATGGGCTGGATGAATGCACTATAAGGTGGGTAGAAAGTTGGCTAGATTGTCGGGCTCAACGGGTACTGTTCAATGGCTCCATGTCTAGTTGGCAGCTGGTATCTAGTGGAGTGCCCCAAGGGTCGGTCCTGGGGCCGGTTTTGTTCAATATTTTCATAAATGATCTGGAGGATGGTGTGGATTGCGCTCTCAGCAAGTTTGCGGATGACACTAAACTGGGAGGAGTGGTAGATATGCTGGAGAGTAGGGATAGGATACAGAGGGACCTAGATAAATTGGAGGATTGGGCCAAAAGAAATCTGATGAGGTTCAACAAGGACAAGTGCAGAGTCCTGCACTTAGGACAGAAGAATCCAATGCACCGCTACAGACTAGGGACCGAATGGCTATGCAGCAGTTCTGCACAGAAGGACCTCAGGGTGACAGTGGACGAGAAGCTGGAAAAGAGTCAACAGTGTGCCTTTGTTGCCAAGAAGGCCAATGGCATTTTGGGGTGTATAATTAGGGGCATTGCCAGCAGATCGAGGGACGTTATCGTTCCCCTCTATTCGACATTGGTGAGGCCTCATCTGGAGTACTGTGTCCAGTTTTGGGCCCCACACTACAAGAAGGATGTGGAGAAATTGGAAAACGTCCAGTGGAGGGCAACAAAAATGATTAGGGGTCTGGAACACATGACTTATGAGGAGAGGCTGAGGGAACTGGGATTGTTTAGTCTACGGAAGAGAAGAATGAGGGGGGATTTGATAGTTGCTTTTAACTCCCTGAAAGGTGGATCCAAAGAGGATGGATCTAGACTATTCTCAGTGATAGCAGATGACAGAACGAGGAATAATGGTCTCAAGTTGCAGTGGGGGAGATTTAGGAAAAATTTTTTCACTGGGAGGGTTGTGAAACACTGGAATGCGTTCCCTAGGGAGGTGGTGGAATCCCCTTCCTTGGAAGTTTTTAAGGTCAGGCTTGACAAAGCCCTGGCTGGGATGATTTAGTTGGGATTGGTCCTGCTCTGGGCAGGGTGTTGGACTAGATGGCATCCAGAGGTCCCTTCCAACCCTGATATTCTATGATTTTATGTGAGCGCGAGGTAGAGCCTCTCTAGCGTTTTCTCCTTTCCCACTGCTAATTGAGCAAGAAGACAGACGTCCCTGTGGAGAAGGTAAGAGCCCCAGAGAGGTTTAGTACCTAGGCAGCCTTTGAGTCCTTGGGGTTTGTCTTTTTTGGTTTCCCTTTTCCTGCTTCCCTCCCTCCACTGGTGAGGAGGGGGCTGCTCTGTAGCCCTCATGGTGGGAGGCCTCCCAAAGAGATGGGACAGGAAGCGTGCTCTGAGAGTGATCCTCACCGGTGACCTGCGCCATCCCTGGGCCATCTGGGGAACCCTCAGCCCACCGCCAGAGTCTCGGTGCTGATTGGCTGACAGGGGGGGTCTAGTGGCAGGGAGGAGATTCAGGACTTTGTTGTTCTCTTTTAAGGCGCAGCAAATAAGCCAGAACCAATCATCTGCTTGGTGAATTGATTGTCTCTGAGCCGTTCCTGGTTCTCGCTGGTGTTCTCGTGCTTCTAAAACACTTGCTGAAGAATCAGTGTGAATGGTTGTTGGTCTGTAGCTCATTGCAGGTCCCTTTTTTCTGATCTTTCAGTGTGTGAAACTCCAGACTGATGGTTTGTTTGAAAGTCAGGACACCCGGGTCCTGTTCCCAACTCTATCCCGACAGGTTGTGTGATGGAAGACAAGGCCCTTTGCCTTTCTCAGCCTTCGTTTCTCCCTCTGTCAGTTGGGGAGAACAATTCTCTCACACCTGCCTCCCGGTGGGGGGTGGCTGGGGAGCTGTGGGGACCTGTTTCAGAGTGTGACTCGGAGCAGTGTATGGTAGGAGGTGTCCTATTCGGTTGAGTCATTCCAGAGGATGATGTAGTAAAGCAGAACCCCATTTTCCCAACCTCGCATTACACAGCTTTGCATGTGAACCAAACCAACCGTGCACACAGGTCCAGAAGCCGGCGATTTCTCCTTTGGCCACTAGATGGCGCTTCAGCCTCCCACTTCCCCCTTCTCCTGGTCAGCACAATGGGGGTTAGTCTCCCCAAAAAGGACGCCCGTCTCGCTTTGAACGT